>NC_071981.1:22798502-22798859 GCF_026283585.1 Hylaeus volcanicus
ATCTGCATTACCGACCGAGTAATCTGCATTACCGACCGAGTAATCTGTATTACCGACGGAGTAATCTACATTACCGACGGAGTAATCTGTATTACCGACGGAGTAATCTACATTACCGACGGAGTAATCTGTATTACCGACGGAGTAATCTGCATTACCGACGGAGTAATCTGCATTACCGACCGAGCAATCTGCATTACCGACCGAGTAATCTGCATTACCGACCGAGTAATCTGCATTACCGACCGAGTAATCTACATTACCGACAGAGTAATCTGCATTACCGACCGAGTAATCTACATTACCGACGGAGTAATCTACATTACCGACAGAGTAATCTGCATTACCGACAGAGTA
>NC_071981.1:22798869-22848902 GCF_026283585.1 Hylaeus volcanicus
CATTACCGACAGAGTAATCTGCATTACCGACCGAGTAATCTGCATTATCGACCGAGTAATCTACATTATCAACTATCAATTGATAATTCTCGCATGGATTTCTTAGCAACGTTCGCCACCTTGCGATATTGCGGCAAGTGTACGGCTAAATCCACCAACTAAAATGCAAGCGCACGTACTTCGAGACGACTACGATTCAACGACAATCCGAAGGCGAAACTTAATTTCCAAACCGGTCGAACGAATATTTTAATTCGACGGGAAAGACGTTGAAAATTACGTTCGACCGTTATCTGTATTCGTTTGGCAAAAATGAACAATTAAACATTCAGAATTAATTCGTTAATCGCAATGTCCACGCATGCATTTTAACAAAAGGAAAGTGGATCTACCAATCATTTTCCAAGACCTCCCAAACAAACTTCGACGTATCGACCCACGCCGAGCAACCAAACACAAACAATTTCATGTTTAATTTTTGTATATTCCATTTGACGTTTAATTTTCACGTATTCGTGTATTAAATTTCCACACGTTTAACATTTAATTTCAATATTTCACCGCACATCGAACTTTGACATGGTCCGTATTTAATGTACAGCCTGATCGAAGCTGTCCGCGAGCAGCAGCGAAATCAAACACGCATCGACGAGAACGCACTCTCTTCTTGAAACCGCGAAATCGAAAGCTTATACCGTGACGCGTACCCCCGGCGTAATCGTCACGTGTCAGTCGATTAAAACGTAACTCAGAGGGGCCGAATTCGCGAAACATAATAAATTCCAGCCATACGGTTCCATGAAACGCTGACGTAACTAACTGGCTGATACTACATCCGAATGAATAGTACGTTGTACACGGTAACGCGCGATCGTTTCCATTGCAAATGCGTCACGCAGAAAATTATTTACATGCGCGCGGTGTTTGCGCGTAATATAACTAAATATTAAACGCCGAACGCATACCTCGTTCGTGTTTATATGCGCGAACAGAAATAAAAAAAAAAAAAAACAGAGGAAATAAACCGACAAACAAATATCTGCTCGGCAGCGACGAGGATCGTATTCATAGCGGATTTTCGCGACGTTGCGGGATTTTTGAAAGCTTGCCAAACTGGCTGGTAAAATATTAATTAATCGAAGAAACAACGCACGCGTTGCTGGCACTGAACAATTCGAGTAAACGTGCTGCGGAGGCGGACAAAATTTTTCGGTCGAAAGCAGAATTTTTAGTTTAGACGCCGGGGGGGTAAATAGATTATTTTACATTTTTAGTAGACTCGCTTCACATTTGATAGTAGGCGTTAAGCGACGCTCGCTACGCGTAAGCAGGAGTGTACAGGGTGTCGCTACAGTTTTGACCCCTTTTCGTTCTTCGACGAAACCACGTTCAACGCGCGGAGAAAGTAATCCAGAGGAGGAAGACAGCTCGGAGAAATTGATACCATTCCGCGCGAACCAGTGTCACGGGGCGCAGAGAAGGGCCTAGCATTCCCAGAAATTCGAGACACCTGGAGCACCTCCAGCCAGCCGCGACTTCTCTCGATGATTATTGATACCGAGCCGAACAAGCGACAGAAGAGCCGGTCAAGGAGTATTGCGTAACCGTGAACGAGAGGCTACGTCGGATTTCTCATAAAGATCAATTGGTCGAGAGCAGAGGAGGATCGAGTTTTCACCGAGCGAACGAGTCCGTGGATCCCTTTCTCACGGTAATGCGAGATGCAACCGCGATCCAGAGACGCGTGTACGCGTGTCCGCGACGACGTGGACACGGCTCTGAAATCAATCGAATTCTCGTCGACTAACAGCCTGGGCTTTCCCACCGAGGTCCATTTTCTGTGCACTTCGTTTCATCTTCGTTCGAGCAGTGGTTTTCTATTCTATCGGATGTATTACTTTCTAGAAATGAGAAACATTTTGATACGGGACCAGAGTCAGATATAGTGAAATACGGAAGTCGATATATATGCCGTGTTTCGATATTTTATTTAAAATATGGGACCTCTGTATCTCCTTACCCTTTGTATTACTTTTATTAAAATGTTTTTTTCTTTCTTTAATTGAATAGCGTTAGTATAGTAGCATAAATATAATTTCACCGTTTCTTAATCAATCAGCCCCGAAAATACGAAGCAAAACCAACACGCTCAGTGTCCTCGACGGCTACATCTCCACAGGCCCAAGAGAACTCAACCTAGCGACAACTAATCTTCCCCAAGTCCTCCCCTCGATTCGGTCCAGAAGCTAAACGGCCCAATTCAACGCGATCTCCTATTCTGCCGATCTCCAACAGCGTCAAGAACGTTTTCTCTCGGGTCTGATTTATTTCCAGCCGTTGCGGTCCGCAAAGCCCATCGGGGGTACCGCTCGTAATGGGCCACACGCGTCGCAATAACAAATTTCGCGTGCGCATCGGAACGTGGACACACGGCTCCGAAATCAATCGAATTCTCGTCGGCTGACGGCCGCCGGTTTCTCCGGGATCAAAGTCCATTCCGTGGCGTCCTGTCGATCGGGAAACGTATACCGACGGTTCGCGGTGCGCCGAGAGCTTTCGCTAGAACGCACGCAGATTATGAAACTCTGGTTTCGGCCCCTCTGGTGCCCGAAACGCTCGGCCAACGAATGTATCGGCGCGATATCTAATGTTCGTTTCTCAGCTGGATTTCGCGGTAGCGTTACGCATACCACCGCAGCATCGGTTACATCGAGGTTTAATGAACAATTCCTGTTTGGAGTAGGTCACCTGTAATGACTCCAGCTCCGTGAATTCCCGGGATTTCGCGTTGAATTCCCGTCCACGCGTTTCCACGAAACCGAATTTTCGAATATTTCACGATACACTCTTTCCTACCTCGAGAATTTCATGAAACAGGAATTTAGGAGAGGCGGGGACGGTGGCTTGAATTAGAAAAAAAAAAAGGCGATCGAGTCGTTTGAAAATTTTTGTCGACGAGACCGGCTGGCGATATTTTGAGGAAAAAATGTTTGGTATCTCTAGGGTGATATAAAAATATATATCGAAAGAGTTTATCTGAATTAATGTTTAATTTATCCAATTAATATAGGCAATTTTCTTCGACAGGCATGGAGATTACGAAATACTTTGGAATTGACCATATTTACATGTTACCCTTTAGGATGAAGAGATATACGATTATTGAAACGGGACGCATCGCATTGGAAATCGATATACAAAAGACAGCAGCAAAAAGCTATTATTTTATTCGAATATCGTACAACTGAGATTTTCGTTGCGAATCTTTGAATTCTCGTCCTCGTCCAACGAGACTCCGAAGACGCGCAAGAATTTCGCCACCCTCCTCCCCCGTCCCTTGCTAATGTCGGCAAGTTTTAATTTGATATCGGAATATTCGCAATACAGTTGGTTGCTGGACCATTTGATCGATTCATTCGGAAGAAAGTTCAACGCGGATGAAAGGCACGACTCTCGGCGATCGGTCGACTAACTTTCGCATTTAGTCGATCGATAAATCGGAATTCCTGAATCAGTCTAGTTACGAAGATTCCGGGGAAAATTAGTTACGAATCGTGCAATCCGTCTCCATCTATCCGCGTGGAAGTAATTCCTACGACCCAAGAGAATTCGCATGCACGGAAACAAGAAAAGTGGACCTTTAACGTTCCTCGAAACGAAAATTTTCATATTACAGGTCTCCTTTTAAATAAGAAATTGTCAGCTAGAAATATATCTTGTAAGAAAAATTAAAGCTGAGACTAAATTTTGCGAATGATTGAAATTGTACAGTCTCGATCGCAAGAGTCCTTTCAGCTTAGATTGTAATGCACCTTTTGTCCAACTTCTAATTCATACCTATTTTTTTTAAAATTAAAGCATCGTCGAATAAAGTATTCCTGAGTCGAATCAATCGTTGGGGCAAAACGCTCGTTCTAGACAAAGCAACCCTTGTCGGTCGAGGCATTTGCCATTCGAATCGAGGCTACTCGCAGTTCTACGGCGCTGAATTCTATTTATAATTTCTAGAGTATAAAAAGTCAAAGACCATTCACGTGGCCTTTTCGTCGAGAAAAGTTCCTCGGAGAAACTAACAGTGTAAAAAAAAAAGAACCTGTCGCGTTAATCAATGTAACTCATCCTCCGTTAACTATCTGCGTAAACGACGAATAATACACTTCTCTTGTTTCCTTGACTCATCGTTCAGGTTAGATAATCGACGCCGAGATATTCGTAACAAGCGCCAGGCCGTCTTAGGGCATCGAAGTTCGTTCGTGTTTGTTTTAATCATCATCGCGAAGTTTGGAAGTTACGGGTTGGAAAAACGAACGGTGTTATCGATATGAAAGCCGCGGTGTTCCATATCGCTGGGAAAGTTCGCAGTTTCGCTAATGTAAATCAAAGTTCGCCAAGCTCGGGTCGGCGGATCGTAACAGGCCCTGCGGCCTCGCAAACGCCGACGGACATTGGTTTACTTTATTTATCAGCCCGAGCCATTATCGATCCTGTCTCGCGTTAATTATCAACGCGTCTCCTCCACGCGTCGGCGTCGAAAATTTTCGGTAAAAAGTGCGCGTCAGACGGCGTCGACGGATCGAAATTAATTCCCTCGCGACGATGCCTCGCGAGCGAACCGACAGCGACCGTTCGACGGATGCGAGTGGGATGCGAATTTAAACGATCTCGAAGAAAGCGAACGCACCTGGCTCTCCTGTTTCATCTGTTTCGGTTTCAACGTAACGAAAGAGGCCAAGTGTTCGTTTGGATGTGTTCGAGGAACGTCGAGGCGACGCGGTGCGCTCTGTGAAAGGGTATAATATTTCGATAATTAAAGTGCGGCGACGGTAAGCGATCCATTGTTACTAAAATTGTTATTAATATTAATGAAGGGAATACTAATGAGTTTAATTAATACGGGTAACGATGATGCCAATGAATGCAATTAATTATCGTTTATATTTACGACGATCTTGAAAGTGATCAGGCGCGATAATGGTAGTGGCTTCTGTCAGAGGAAAAGGGATGAGAGAATAATAAATAACACCGGGTGAGAGACAAAAGGGAGTACATTCGCGGCATATAGAGACTTATCAAACGTTATGGTTATTCTATAAACGTGTGATATTAAAGGTGGTCAAAGTTTTTACTAAAAATTATTTTATAATGTACGAAACGTTAAATAAAAATACGCGAACTGCAAATATATTTACAACCCGACGAGGACGTAGGAAACACTGCACAAAACATTTTTCATTGTTTAAAATAACAAACGCGACCTCGATTGCTGTTTAAAGCAAAAGTAAATTGTGTTAAGCCCAACTGTAATTACCGTATTAAAAGTGAAAATACGTGTCCCCTCGCTCGACATCCCCGACCACCCCCTCAACCCGTCATAAATCTGTTCTACAGCTGTAACCTTACAGCTCCTGCTCATGACAATTATTAGACCCTAGCCGCACGTTATCACAATCAATTTCGCTCCCTCTGACCCCTCCAGACACCTAACGTACCCGGGACAAATTGGCCCGATAATTAATTACAAATACGCACATCGACGGTTGCCATTGGCCAGGATGACGGTCGAGACCGAGACTGGGGACACGGTATGCCCACCCCAATTTACGCGTGACTTCTTACCCGCAAAGACTGCGTCACCTGTTCCTACAAATACCGACCCAACCCTTCTGGAAATCTCCGAAATTTCAATCGAAAACCGGAAGACATTCCTCAACTTACAAATTCTGAAACAAGAATATATCTATGCTCGAAAAATATGGAGCTGGTGTTCCTTCGAAATTGTACACGACGACACGAGGACTGAAATAGACATCAAAGTTGGAACAATTCATTCTTTCTCCCCACAATACGTTAAGAGTTGTAAGAGGGGAATAAGGCGGTGCTTGGACTCGTTTTCACTGAGAAATCTTTGCCAATTCGTCAACGATATTTTCATGAATAACAGATGCACGAGGAAAAGGACGTCAAAGTTGGAAGTATTCTTTATTTCTCTTCACAATACACTTGTTGAGAGTTTACGTAGTCCCAATAAGGTCGTGTTTGGTCTCGCCAATTCGTCGACAATATTTTCACAAAGACACGAATAATAAATATAATATTCCTATGCCTGTCGACTTAAATCTAACGTAAAAAGTGTCGCTCGAATGCGAGAACGAGCGTGATTCCAGCCGTTAGTCGACGAAACGACCAAAGAATTTGGAATTCCAAGGAAATTCCAAGGGATACCGGTGGTATCTCTGGCCGATCGCCATTGCCGATTCGGAGCAGCCATCGTACGTGTCGGAAGAGTCTTTTCGTAATTCTATGTGCCGTTCAAACGTGACGGAAGCATCATCGCGACGCCACTTAGGAATTGCCCGGTTGTTTACAGCCCGACGAGCAGATCCTTAACGCGTGCCCCTCGAACGTGTAACTTTTCAGCAACGATCGATCGGGGAAAGTATTGCCGAAAGCCAGCCGCGCCATGTCGAGCGGGGTGCTCGTGGCGCGACGACGACGACGGAGACAAAATAAATCCAGCCGACCCCCGGAGCGCCGTTATTATCGGATTTTCATAAAGTCGCTTAAAGGTCGGCTCGCTTTTAAAAAAGGAGAAGGAAAACGGGGCGCGCATACGGCCTTACTTTCAGCTCGTGCTTCTCTTCCTCTTCGCCCTCTACCTATCTCCTCCTCGTCGATTTTCCTCTTGTTTTCTTCCTTCCGCCCTCGTCAAACCGTCACCTTTCATTATCGTTGCGGTGGCTGGATGTTTTAACGGCGACGATTTACCATCGATGAGACAGTATTGTTAACAGCGTTCCTCGTTTTATGGCGGCCTGAGTTCCGCCTTTGCGAAAAGGAACTTCTCAGATGCTCCAGAACGGTGTCCATTTTGCTCGAGAGGAACTTTCATCGTCGACGGGGCAATATTTCTTCGCTAACGTGGTAACATCCGTTGCGAAAGAGATGAGATGTGCGTAAAATGTTCGTTATGGAAGTGGTACATATAAAAAAAAGACTATCGTAAATTGTGGGAAGACAAAAATAATTTCATATAAAATTTCATATATACTGAATATATTTATTTGATATACATTTCATTGCATACCCATTCGTTTACCTATTTTGTATATATTCTACATGAATTTCTTTATTTCTCCAAACCATACAATCACAGTATACGAAACTATTTTTACGGTTACTTCTATACACCCGCAATTAAAATAAAGGAACGCGTTTGATCCTCATCCGAGAAATTTTTGTCAAACCTCCTCGTTCCGTTTAAGTTACTTTGTCCTCGAAAGGGGAGCATAACTTTGAATTCCTTTAGGGAGCCATCTATCAGCCTTGTAACGCCGCTGCCGCGTTATATCATTGGGAAATTTAATTATGAATGTTTATACGCAATTTCAGTCATTACGAACTTTGAACTAAGGACTTGAAAAATGGGGGAAAACTTCGAAATCAGGTTAACGAGATACGTAAGCGAACGCCAGCCAATGAATGGCATCTAACTATGCATTTAAAAATGTGAACATTGTAAACTGATAAGCGAGCAAACGCAGATTAAACAGCATCAAATTAAACGGCACCGTACTGTTGTAAATATTGTGTATCAGAGGCGATATTTATTTCGATAATCATTTCCACACCTTCGGATCAGTAATGCAGGCGGGATTAATACTTGGACGCAATTTTTAAGGGAATCGAACAAACATTTTTCGTAAAGTCAGGCAAACACCGATGAGTTGTGCGCCACACTTTCAATGGACAGCGCGGAGAGACGCGGAGCGAACGTCGAAACGATCTCTCTCGCGTTTTGTTCGCACAAAAGGCCGTGTTTTTGCGGCGCGCGGATTTTGGACGGTCTGCTTCGTCGACACACCTTTGTCGCCAGCAAATTTACGGGTGGAAATTTATCTTTCCACCTGGCTGTCGCGTTTCTGCGTTCTCCGCTCGACTATTCTCTCCTCCCTGTCTAGCGCGTCGCCTTTATTCCGTCGATATAATAGACGAACATCGCAACTTTAATTATTCTCTGCCTCGAGCGACGGCGAAAACAGAAACTAGTTGCCCAAACTCGCGTTTTCTTCGATCGCGATACTTCTGACAAATCGCAGACGTTTTCAGTTTTATATCAACGTGCATGCTTTGAACTCCACGTAGAAATTGTTAATCGATGCAAATATCGAAAGTGGAACGTTCCGTATTCGCTCGCTCGTAGATGTTCGATAAAATTGCAGTCCTCTTCGAGTCGCGATACCTCGCTAATGAATGACAATAGTTCTTTGAACGAAACGATATTTATTCTAGGTAATCGACGTTGCACCGTGACGGAGGAGTGGGCGAAATAAAATTTTTGAAAGCTTTATGTTCTCACGTTTGACAGTGTTGCGAACACCGACGTGGTTGCAAACAAACGTGGTAACTGCTTCCTCGTTTTTCAACGATTTCTGTCTGAAAAAATACCGACGAGAAACATTGTTTTCCCTGTATAACGAAAAATGTATGCGGATGATCCACGAAAAATAACGCGAAACTGTATCGTGGCAGGTGACTCTGTACTTTGTTTGCAATGATTAATAAAACTCGGATATTTTACTATCGTTTTTCGGGACAGCCTGGAGCTGGTGAAGTTGCATATGACAGCAACAGAGAATTTCGATCAATAATACAGAGTACTCGATACCCGACCACGGAGATCCTCGTCTCGAGCCCTAACTTCGATACGTATGCAAGAAAATGCATCGCATCCCTCCCAGAATCGTTCGGCTAAATCTCTCGATTATAATTGTCGAGATACGCAATATCTCAAGTTTTCACCTAGTTTCCTCCGGTTTAACTAGCTTAATGCCAGATAACTAGGCCGAGTACCGCGCTGATAAATCGAGGGATCATCTAATTACGCGCCGCATAACGTGCAGTTATACGATCTCCTGACAGACGATATATGCACGTTATGCTAGCATAAACGAGATCATCGCTTTCCATCTATACTCCTGGTCCACAGGCAGCCATTAACTCCGTCGTTACCATTTCAAGCGATACTTGACACAACCAGCTCCGATTCCAGCTACGAATGTCAAACGGTTTTGTTCGAAGAATATTAAAGCAATTTAGGAGTCGATTAGGTAATCGTTACTTATTTTTTCCCTGTCGGTACAATTAATATCTCGTTCGATTGTATTCTTCCACTTTTCGTTGAGGTGGAGTTAATCACAGCGAATAATTATATTTCGCGCTTGCTACTGTAATTACTTTTAACTTTACACATTAGTTCTCGTTTTCTTTGAATATTGTGTTTCTGTGTTTGTTTCTTTATTTGGTGGATATCATTGAAACGAGAAAGTACAAGGAACTTTGATTCCTTCTGAAACCAACCACGTGACGAGACCTGGTAATCAGTATTATTCGCGACGATAGATCGTACGAACGAATCCTTCGACGCGAGTAATAACGAGCTAATGGCTTTGAACTTGCGCATAAAATTACACTTCAAAAGAAATTGATAATTCGCGGAGTACGGCTGGTGCCAATTCGTGATTGAATTATGTATACTAGATCATATTCGTCGAAGCGTTGAAATATTCAGATATAAGAATATTCGAGGAGAAGTTCCAAGTGTAATTCGTGCGAGCAAGAAGAGAGCCAGCGGCGTGTAACGTGCTCAACTTTCCAAGAGAAATTCGGAGAGAGCCCGCGACAAATCCGAGTGGCAATTGACACGAGAAGTTAACCCCGGTTGTCCCGTTGCCCTGTGTCATTCGCCATTTAACTTCGTGCCAGTGGACGGAACCCCGAAGAGAACTTCGTGGAGTTTGATGAGTCACCGTAACACGCCGATAGAACACCGCTACGTGTAGTTAACGCGGGCTCCTAACCTTTGACACGAATTCGTACCAGTTGTATTTGCCTCCAGCAATTGATCAGCCCCTCTCTCGACCCATCGATCACAGACTTCCTCAATTTTAGAAGAATATTGAAATGTATTAGGCGTAAAAATCAACTCTGTGCTTTCATATTCGTACATTTATAACTTTCGTTTAAATAGCAATAGTCGTTAATAATTTTTGATAAGGAACGTCCGTCGGTTTCGCGACGACTTCCTATTTCTTCATCGAGACAACACAGTCAATCCCGAATTCAACGGAGGGACGAGGAAACTTTGCTGAATTGGTATCGCTGTTCCAGTTTTAGCCTGGCAGCATTTACATACGATTCGGAAGGGAACGGCTGAAGGTTCGGTAGGTAATGTCGCGATGGCTTCTTTCGAAGTAAAAGCCGTGGAAGTGGAAGATTTGTCGGCGAGGTTTTTCTTTCTCCCGCAAGCCCCGGTGTATTTTTCCAAGTCTACGTCGAGCAGCCGAAATTTATTCGGAAGGATTGCCTCGCTTCGAGTCCCCCGTTTTATTATGGGGCCTGGGATAACAATGACGATGACTCCCGCTATGATCCAGCTCTCTGGACCAACTTGTATCCGCTTTTGTATAAACAAGTGCTCCGTTCCCCACGAATCAGTATTTTTTTTTTTCTTTCAAACTAATGTATTATATGGGAACAGAGTTAACGAAACAAGTTCTATGCGACGAGAAACAATAAAGAACGTCAACTCGAGATCGATACTCCGAGGAATGGAAGATGGAAAGTATCGTGGACAATGTAGAAAGAACATGAGAAATTAACATCCTTCCCATTGGGGAATGACCGCGGGCACAAAGATTGAACGGACCCTCATATTGGATCGTGCTGATTCGATTCTACTCGTTGAACTCGCTCGCAATTGACCCCGATGACGTCTGAGCGAATCTTCGTCCGTACGCATGACTGATATCTCTTTAAAGTGATTGACAGCTCACGGTAGAGCGGTTCTCCTAGCCAACGATCCCCCATCCTGTTCGTTTCGCGTTAACGTCCTCCTTTTCAATCTTATCGATGGCTCTATCTGAATGTCACCGATCCCGCGAATCGAACGCTCCTCGTATAATTCGACGCGTTAGCGAATATTAGGGCATAAATCAACTTTAGATACGCGTCTTACATCGATTAGCAATCGACGCATTAATGGCAACGATTATGCATGGCCGGTGCTATTCTTGAAACAGAAATTCTTTCGTGCTTCGGACTAGTGGTTAAATTAACCCTTTGCACTCGAGGCCTTTTTTTTCTGGTATCTACCAGCAACTCGAGATGCTTTCTTAGCATCCTATTGCCACGAATGATTATATCGACTTCGAAAATGAGATCTCTAATTTGAGAGTCAGGTCACGTTTGCCTCAACGACAATCATTTTATTGGCACTTCGGATTCCAAAGAACTTTAAAATCCAAGAAATCTAAAGAAAATCTAGCGATGACTGGGAGTCGCCTCTCGAGTGCAAAGGGTTAAGAGATCAACAAACAAGGAGTTCTCGGGGAGCAAATGCGGAAGATCCGTTAGTTTCACCACGGATCCACGCCTGCTCGAGAGCCTAGGAACCGCGGTATCGTTCTCTTCGAATATGCCGCGAATTTGGTTTGCATATTGTGATATGCAAATCGCATATTCGCGGTATCACGGGCTAATGTGCAACGTCTTTCGGCGCACTGAATTGCAAAATTCCAGGCCGCGATACTGTTCTCGAAGATTGCGAAAATGCCGGAGACAAAGTTTCCCGGGTCTGAATCCCCTTACTTTTTATGTAACTTCCTTGTTAGGCAAAACGCGAGGCGTTCGGATACGTGATAACGAAAGTAACAAGATTCTCTTATTGCCGAATTTAATTTTAACGCTCTCGTTTCATATCCAGTGTTTTCGTCTTTTCTTTTTTTTGCATATAAATGCGAATCGCGAAACTTCTTAAGAGAACGATGAATTACCGATCCTTCGGTAAATACCGTACCGTGCAAAAATCACGACAACAAGTTCGAAAAGGATCAAATTGTTTACCTTTCGTCCAAATACCAACGGTGAAAACGATTTCGAGTACTCGTGCAACAACCTCATAAAATCGAAGTCTCGACAGCGTGGCGTTTATGACTCACCTGAAACAAACCGAAAATATACGATTAATAAAACATCACTGCAAATTATTATAAACGCGTTATTTCACGAGTGGTTTCATGCAAAACGAACAGTTGAACTTGTGGGGCCCCCCCCGCCCCCCGGCACACGAGACTTTCAGAGCAGGAGCTACTTCAGAGCCACTTCGATTCAAACCACGCCGTTTGGAAACTTCCGCGAAGTTAAGTTTTACAGTTTCCACGATTTCGCATAAATTTTCAACGCGACTCGTCGCTTTAGTTAATTTAAACGCGCGATTTGAGCTGATCGAATATGTATGTTGTCTTTGCGCTCCTTGTCATAAACTCCGAGGATCGATTCCCTATATACATATATCCTTCGACTATTACAATTCCCTTCCTTCGGAAATACTGTGCATTTTAACGCACCGTCAGATCTTTTATTCATCGGTATCTCGTTTAACTTTTCCCCGTTGTTTCATCCCAGATTTCTTTTCTTTTATATTTTCGTTCGCTTCGACGAAGCTCGATAACTTTGAGGGACGGGTTTAAAAACGGCTCTCGCCTCTGCTACTTTGCCTTTACGTCGTTGCGAAATTACCCCGTGCATATCACGATACGTTCGCTTTGCTTTAATTTTTCTAGAGTAACAGGGAGTTACGTTTAATCATTTTTACTGATAACCGTTGCTAACCTGAAAAACTACTGAACATTCCGGTGGTGTATATCGACGGATTATCGATATCTTTATACCTTCTAGTTCGGGCTATGCTCGTATAGATCGATCATTTCGTTTATTCTTTCGATTCTATCCACTGGGACTGTCCAGTATCACCTATCACATAAAAAGTGGACAAATACCTCAGGGTTGCAACGACACTCGATAATTTAAATTTCAACTTTTAAAAATTGTATCCAATCGCGGTTTACGTGAAACGATGCTTTAAATGAAAATAGAAGTAAAAGGTCTGCGAAATAAAAACTCTAGTCCACGTTATGTAGCAGCATATTAAACAAGGTGGTACAAGAAACTTGCATCAAGCCAAACCCTCGGTTGATTTCCATTTCACGAAATTCCAACGTTGCACCCACCTCCCCCAATTGATCCCTGTCCAAGCTAAATACCCCCTCGAAGTTCCAATAGAAGCTACGCCGGTCCTCGAAGAATTTCAACTCCACCGACTCCCCAAAATTTCTCCGAAATTGCTAATCAATTTGACCCCGTAGGAAGATGAGAATTTCCAAGAGCTAGTTCGGTTTTACGATTGGACCCCCATCCGCGAGACGGTTACGCGTTCCCCATCTGACGCAACGTCCACGAATGGACCAGCGTCGAGTCGGAAAAAGGCGAACCGTCTCCTCTTCGGGGGGACATCGAGATGAGATAAAAGTGCCGTCTTCGCGAGCAGGCCAGCAGATGTTGCAGCTTTGCGGGAGGAACGAGGCAAAGCGAAACGCTCCGACCTCCAGCGGCGGACACACGCTGCGACCACATGCTCAGCGACGAAAAATCGTCCTCCTGTTACCATGTGCGCGCGGTGGTGCAGCATTCACCAAAAACGACACGGTCAAAGCTGACCCGGTCGAATCGAGCGATGACAGACTTCACGGTGTCGAGCTGGTCCGCAGAAGTCGACCATTTTGTTCCAGAAAAACCAAGGGATGAATTTTTAGTTTTTCTTTTTTTTCAGGGTAGAGGAATAGATATCGTCGTTCGAGCGTGGAAGTATTAAATATTATCGATACTGTCGTACCTATAATTACCCCAAACATAAATAACTCATGTTTTCCAACCCTCCCATCGCAGGTTTAATATTTTCCCCGAATTAGTAAACGCTCGCCCGTTTTTCCTCCTTATCGATTTCGAAACTGATCAAACGAACGGCTCGTTTGACGCTAAAAAAAATGGATATCGCGTTCGAATTACATCTCTGTCCGCGTCGCGAAACGTTTTGTTTTTCGCCGGGTAGAACGCAATTTCGATCGGGCGAAAAATCGATAACCGTTCGAGAGCAACGACGCGGCAACGCGACCAACATATCTGCCCATGTAAATACGATTTAATTGTGCCCGTTTCGCTTTGTTAACTGATAGCGGCGCTGTTTATCCACGCGGAACGCCACGCTTAACTTTATAACCCGAAGAAGCTCCCCGTTCAAGATGAAAGGACGGAATCTGTCCGGGGTGCGCGACGCCAAAAACGGGATTTAGGGGCGGGCCACCTAAGCCCATGTTTTATCGGGAGATTTAATAGGCTCGACTAAGTAACTCGTACCAGCAGCGATTGCCAAGTGTAATTTGGGTTTCCTTATCGGAATTAATCAGGTCACGAGTGTAATACATGTTCCGGTAGAATTGAACCGTGCCATCGGGTGCTTCGTTTTTCTGTCCACCGCTTATGCGTATTGTAGTTAAATATACACTTTTAGCAGACGCTTTAAAGTCGAACTATGGTACTATATATATATATTAGATTTTTGATAAATGTATTCGATAGAGGGCAATTTTTCACCTGTCTTCCAGGATAGAATTACACGTTGTTATTTTTGTACCATATTTTATAAATGGAAGGAATATTATTAGTGTACTACCTAAAATAGAAATTTCACGAGGAGAAATTCTCAAGATTCTCGAGACCGTAGACTTTAAAGACCTTCTAATAATATCTCGTAATAAAGTCTATTTTTAAAACGTTGAACAGTAATAAAAACCCCCGTTTATTTAAAAATTTGCTTTCTTCTCTGACTTTTAATAGAAGAGTAACCCTCATCCGAAACGAACATTCGATGCAAAATCTTCTTTGCTATTTCATCGTCATTAAGATAGCCTGGGGTCCGATGAATAATGCACGCTTCTGTTTAAATAAATCAGAAAATAATTAGCCCATCGTAAACGGGCGCCACGGTCGAACTATGTATACACCAGATCTCGTCAAGCCCATAATTCTTACGCAGGTCGTGTATAATTTAGCACATTTTAAAGCACTTAAACCTTTGGGGGACCGGCTTCCTTTCGAACAGCATCGCGGACTATTCGCAAATCTTCCCCGCCTGGGACCCTCCTCCCCGCTTGCTTATAAGCTTCTTCAGCGCGGCTTACTACGGTCGTTAATATTCAGCTAACGCTCCGTCTACGTATGCAATGATACTATTATTTCAAATACATCCTCTTCGTTAACTACCCATTAAATGGAACCAACCGTGGGGCGTAATTGCGTCGATAATAGCGAATCGCGGAGCAGGTCAAAAGTAAACGAAACGACAACCAGCGGACTTTAACGCGAGGAATAAGCTTAAATATCACTAACCATTGGAAATAAACGTTGAACAGCTTCGTTCTATGTTTTCGATGAACACTCGTTTACAATATTCGTTTTCTCGATACCTCGAGGACGATAAAGGAGACCCTTGTCGAAATTGAAGTAAATTTGTATCTCGACTATTATACACGATTGCTTCAGCGAAGAAACACGAAAATGAAACAGTCACCTAAGGCTCCTACAATTTTAATCGCAAGTGACCACACAAAACCTCCCAGAATTTTTGAAGTATTTAGATTTCTCGACCGCATCGATGATTCACGAGGACCCAGCTCGACTCTCCGCTCGTCTTAAGCGGCGTAATTACGCGTTCATCTCGTACGAAATGACAAAGCAAAATTATTCGACGAGCAACCCCACCGCTTTTCGCCCAGCCAATTTCAACTTGGCCGAGATCAACGAAAGTCAAAAGTTTCGCGAAATTCTGACTACTTCCGATCCGAACTTTTCATCAATGCGGAATATTTTAATTAAGTCGTCGCTCTAGAAGAGTCCGCCGAGAGGACAGCCTCTCGAAGCGGTCTTCTTCTTTGATTTTTCTAGATACGACGGGCACGATCGAGCTTCTGGAACGGCTTCCACGCGGTTGAGCTTCTTGCATGCAGTTTACGCAGGAACGGTCAAAGCGGAGTCCCTTGAACCCTGCGTCTGCCGTTGTAGACGTTTTTGTTTCATTTTAAAACGTTGTTTACGATACTCCACCCCCGATATAATAAGGCCGTTTATTTTTCAGGGGACGCTTTTTATTCTCGTGTCTTTTTAATCGATAGCTCTGGCAACCGTGTCGATGTGAGAAAGGAAACTGCGAATCAATCCAAGCAGGTGCTGGAAAAAGAATCGTTAATTTATATACAGTCAGTCCCATAAGTATTCGTACCCGCTATGTCTATCGAGGAAATCTGTCTAAATAGGTTCGATGTTTCCAAATAAACTTTACACGTGCATGCATTTATAATGAAAAATTTATTTGGAAACATCGAACCTATTTAGACAGATTTCTTTGATAGACATAGCGGGTACGAATACTTATGGGACTGACTGTATTTCGACTCGATGCCGCGAGTTACTTTTCAGAGGTTCGTTAAATTGACCGCAAGAAAACATCGTGGCTCGAGATCAGAATGAATTCATCGGAGGACTTTATGCAAATTGGAATTCATAGGGGGAGTTCATGCAAATTGCAAACTCTTGTGTGTAACGTTACACAGTTGTTACGGACGAAACAAGGATGTAAAAGAAAACGATACACGAGAGAAAAGGTGTAAACGGTAAATTAAACGGCGGAGAGCAAAGAATGAAACGAAAGAAGGGCGGAAGGACGAAGTCGAGGAATTAACCTAATTTAAGCTATCAACGCCGATACGTCGTGTGGGCTCGAGAAATATCGCGGCGCTAATGGTTAAACCCGACTCCTCTCTACTTTTATTTTGTTTACCCAACACCGATACTAATTAACCGGAATTGGAATTAACCGCCGTCGAACAAAGTTAAACCGCAAGTTCACAACCGCCTCTCGTCGATCCCGAATTTCTTGCTACTTTAACGATACCTCGAATTTAACGGGTTGCGAAATGGAATATTTTTCAGTATTAATCCTTTCCCCTGATACCACGGGAGAGACTCGTGGTTAGATTATTCGGCCAAAAATGAGTAATCGCTTCATTTTAACACGTTGACCGTATCAACCATACATGGATGCATCTCACTGAAAAACTATAAAAATTAATTCTGAAAGTTAAGCGTCCCACAAGTTCATGCCACTTATTCTTTTGCTGCTCAAATTAATACGTGAACTCTTGTTTTACAATCATTTCCCACCTTTACCATGACGTAGTCATTATACCGTCGCTATAAAATTTGTGTAGTTTTTTTTTTATTAAATATTGACACAGTCCGCAGCACGAATTTGTGGGACGACCTAATACTTGAATTTCGACGAAGTTACACAAATTAATACTACGATAAATGTTTGATTACGTAGTTTCCGATAATCGGTAAAAAGAATTCAATCTCAGTAGAAATTTCGAAGAGTATCAGCCTCTGGCAGTTAACGTGTAAAAGTTGATACCGAGCGAGATATAACTCGATATTAGCCGCCCCTAACTCCATCCCCAACTAACTTGGGTTGTAAAACTATCGCGTGCCCGAACGTTCGAATTTCTGCGCGTATAATTCACGA
The DNA here is from genome assembly GCF_026283585.1 of Hylaeus volcanicus. Taxonomy (NCBI): domain Eukaryota; kingdom Metazoa; phylum Arthropoda; class Insecta; order Hymenoptera; family Colletidae; genus Hylaeus; species Hylaeus volcanicus. Next base: position 22,816,343 of record NC_071981.1, read on the forward strand.
AGATTTCTCGTTCGGCCGATCGGTCTGACGGTGTGCGAATAACGAAGTTTGCGTAGCCTCCTGAATCCGAACTCAGAATGGATTAGGACATTAAGATTCCGTTTGACGCGGATCATAAAGGACGTCACGGTGCACGGTCCGGGATTACCATTTAGCTTCTGTTATGCTGCCAAAGGTATTGTCGCGATGGGAACTAACAGAAGGACGAAACAAACGGGTCGATGACCGATGTTTAGGCGAAATTTATGACGTCTCTCTGTTCCTGAAATCCGATATTTCGTCCCAGTTTGGCAGTACAGAAGTAAACGGAAAGGTGTGTAATAATTTTGGTCGAACGAGGTAACGGAGAAGGAAACAGAAAGGAAGCAGTTATTTGTAGCAGTTTGGATCGACTTCCTTTTAGGAGTACAAAACATGCATTTTTGATAAAAGTTTCTTTTGTCAGGATTGAAATAGATTATCAGAAAAAAAGGGAGAGAAATAAAACAGAGAGCATAATTTCGAATAAAAGTTTTTAAGAAACCTTACACGTTCCAGCGAATGTGAAACATTGATTCGTTTAAGAATATTTCGATCGAGACCGACCACTGGTGCATAATCATTAAACAAATGATTCCCATTCGTCGAGAAGCAATTTGCCGCACTCCTTTGATCGTCCTTTCGCGCATTTTACACCTCCGTCGCGAGCACCGGCTGAATGTGGTTAACTTGGAGATTAAAACGCGGAATTCAAAGGGCAGAGCGTCGGAGTTTCGCGCGGGTTATCAGATTTCCCATAAAACGGTCCAGTTGCCATATAATTCTATCAGGGGAGGGTTAAAACGCATAAAATTACAAGCGAAAGTTCAAAGTACAACGTAAGCAACAGGGTCTGCGGTTCGGGACGTTAGTAGCGAACTTCCAGCGTCCAGATCAGGTGTCGGGATAAGAGACTATCCCCGAGGCATCCCTCCAGAGATCCACCGCTAACACGAAAGGCCCTGATTTTCCCGTCGAGATAGTAACATAATATTCCCCTACCAGTCCGAAAGAAATCGTCCCGCGGACAGTTGCCGGTCTCGCTGGGTAATCAACCCATTCGCGGCTCTCCGTGGAACTCGCTGGGAACGCGCTTCGTTCCTTATCGATCGACAGAACCGACCCGGGGGGCAATAATCCGTCGTCCTTCGACGAAGGGACTCGTAATTCCCTTAGACACCGTGTATCGATCGCGTCAACCGTCGTTCTGATTGAATTCTGCAATTTGTATGCTCGGAAATCCTCTTTACGCCGCGCGGAATATGGGCACTCGACGCGTTGCGCGCTCCCATCGATCCGCGCGGGTCGCGAACTCGATGCAGACGCTCTGGAAACTATTTTTACACGCTTCTATTTGACTTATCAAAGGGTACGGATGCTCGAGTGAATTAGAAACGTTCGATGTAACGATCGGGTCACTTCTATACAACGATACGATCTAGTCATTTTCTTTAGCAATTTTCTCGGCTGTCATAAAGCGAACCTCGATACGAACGAGCACGAATATAACCAGAGTTGAATGAATCATTGAATGGAATAAAAATTAAAACTTCGCCCGAATTCGTCCCCCATCTACCTTCTCGTTCTCGGTACGCTTTCGCAATTGTCTTCTTTCTTCGAAATAAATCTGGATTATAAAAAAAAAAGCTAATAAAAAAGACGAAATATTTCGGCCTCCATTTACCTCTATCTTTCTTCTCATGGATCAAATATGAAATACTCGTACCCTATGTTCGATACGAAAGAAAACAAATGTACTCAAAGTTGGATGAGTGTCCATTCGTATTTAACCCCCACCCCATGTAGCCTGGCGAATTCCCGTCTCGAGACTTCTGGATCGCCAGCATCCCCTGTATAAAAGCCGCGCAAGTGCCGCGGCGTGTCAACCCTGTTCCAATACCGACCAGGCCACGTGCAAACGTTCGGGTGAACCTGTTCTACGAGCGCTATAATCGTCGTTCCAGCGCAAACACAACCCCTGGAAAATCTGGTGGCGGGGCTAACGATAAAGTCGAAAAGGCAATGTTACAAAGTGACGCCAAGAATAAAGATAGATAAAATACCTCTCGAAATTGCGGGAGGAACGGGACAAGGAGGGAAGACGAACCGAGTGCCAGACTCGACACGGAATAATATTTAAACAGCGAACAAAATGGAAGCTGGGTGCTGATTCAACCGGAAAGAGCGAATCGTTTTATCGGGAATTCCTTTCGCCTCTTTGTATCGCCAGCTAACGGAGATTAAATGCTAATTCCTCGCGAACCAACTAATCGCTATCTCGCGTCCAACCTGGCCCCCCTCAGATCTTCGCCAGCTTTCGGAAGGAACTCGGTAGTCGTATCGTGTAAAGGAGAGGAGACTATCCTAAACCAACGTTTCTGGAATGGGATAACCGTTCGTTACATATTAGTTTCATGGGTTTCGAGGAGTGGATATCTTTGAGTTTTCGAGCGGTACAAGAACTCTCAAGAAATCAAAGAAATTCGAGAAATCAAAGAAATTCACGTAATCGCTGTTTAAAAAGAACAGAAATATTCTTGCGTGCTTCGAACCTCTAATACTTTCATACGAACAATCCCAGCGCTTTTTTTAAATCGTGTTCCAAGCGAACTACGTTTCCCTTCGCTCGATCGTCCCAATAGAATGAGATTAAACGTAGAAGCGTTCTCCTTTTATCTTTATTTTTTTATTTTTCCGAGTTCCATTTTATCCGAAGTCTCGCGTACAATGCGCGACCGTAGCGACCGTGAATTTTCTTCCGAATATCCAGCGTCGACGCCAGAGTCCAAGGCGTCCCTCTTCGTTTTCCGTGACACCGTGGAAAGATTCTTCAGCTTTGGAACTGGTCTTGTTTCGCTTTACTTCACGGTGGCCGACCGAGAGGAATTTCGAGAAAACGTCTATCTCGAAATTACTCCCGGAACGGTGCTCGGTTTCCCTTAAAGGCGTAACTGCTGGAACACAAATCACGTTTAAAGTAAATTGAAGACCCATCTCCTCCTCCTCCTCCTTCTCCTCCTCCTCCCCCTCCCCCCCCCGGCCTCCGTGCGCGGGTGTTTCTCTTTTTCCAGTCTCAGCCCGTGGCGCACAACGACGGGCGCAACTTCGGCAATATTTAACGTTATTATTAACGTGTTTTGAGAGGACTCAAGATTGCATTTTGCCATCAACGTGTTTTTACCTGGGCAAGTTAAAGCGAACTTTCCAACGGTGGGATGCAGCTTTAAGGAAATTCAATTTAAACTTCGGTTTGGACCATTTATCCGACGATCCGTTACGGTTTACGTAAACGTTGTTGGTAACGCGCCATCCCCGAGCAATAATAACAATAATATTGTTATTTTACAAAATACAGTCGCGCGAAAGGTATCCACTCGGCGCGTAGAAATGACATATAATCGAATTCTAGAGCTGAAACCTTCCTGATTGAATTTCAATTTACCTCGATACGCCTGGGTACGTCGAATAAAAGATTCACAGAGTTTATTTAAAAAGTGATTCGATATTTTATTTTGTCCTCGAGAACCTTGCGAACCAGTTTCATTCCCCCTGTCGACAAATAAATATTTCTTTCACAGAAGCAAATGAACCGACTACTGTTCATCCGTGATCAAAGTTCGCGGACGCGAGTCTCGATTCCCCTAGAAGTTACTTTAAGTCGATTTGCATCCGCGGAACAAGTGTAACGTTTGTTACAACTAAAGTAATTGAAAACTGGAACCAGTTTGCGCGTTTAAAGAAAAGGACGCGCGACTCGCCACGGCAAACTGGTTTCCCTTAAAATTACAACTCGACCTGCACGCTACTCGAAGCTCAGCCGAGATCTTTCCACTCGCGGAGGCATTAACTTCATTCACGTAAAATTATTATGAAATTACTTCGCGATTTATTTTTAATAAAATTCGTGTTTCGAAAAATCGACGCACGGAGAAAATTCTTGGCTGGACGAATCATTGCTAGTCCGTTACTCTTCGAAAGTAGTCTAACGCTCGATTCAAGGAATTATTATCACACACGAGTTTAACCGTACTAGCTCGGATCTACCAAGCCAGTTAACTGCGAGTCTCCCTTTACGATGATTAAACCGCAAAGTATGCTACGATTACTTTCTCGTTTCAAACGACCACAGCCAGTGAATTTCGAATTATCTTCGAGTCGATACACCTGCTGATAAAACCATCCAAAAATATTTCTAACAAGAATGACTCGACGCGAAACTTCCGATCGGCTAACGTTGCTGTTAAGACGTTTCGCGGTAAATGTTTGCTCGACAATGTCTCAATTACGGAAGGGGTTTTCCGCATGGCCGCCGCTAAGAAATCCGAACGAGGCTATTACTCGACCTATCGTGCTCGTCGATTCTCCGTGAAACATACCGTGAACGTCTTAGAAAACAAGCAACGCCAGGATTGCACTTGCTACGCGAATGGGGTATTAAATTGACGACCATCATCTCGTTTTCCGAATATTCGCCGGGGTCTCGGAAGGCGCAAATTATTCTCGTTCGTCCTCCGCCACGGTTCGTGCACTTACACCGTTCGTTGACGACACGGACGATGGGATCCATGGCAGCAGCGTGCGTGATTGCTGAACGGTAGATCGGATTGGCTCTTGGTCGAGAAACACTGTAAGACCGGCTTTGCCATTTCTCCGGGCCGGCAATCTTCCTGCGTTCCTACGGATGCTCTCATTTCTCTAGTCTACAGCTGGCTCGGACTCTTGCAGTCGCTCGCGTTCTCGATGCGTTATTTTCTACAGCATGTATCGCAGGTGAAACCCACTTTGGGGGTGGATTGGGGATGGAAAATGGGTGGAAAAAGCTCGTGTAAAGGTACCTTGTATACGATCTGATTCTCGAGTTATAGTTGTCGCTTTTAGAGTCAACCACGTTTTGAATACCTAGACTCTGCGAGTGGGTTATTTTCTACAGAGTGAATCGCGGGTGGAACTCACTTTGGGGGTGGATTGGGGATATAAATTGGGTGGAAAAGGCTCCTGCGAAGGTACCTTGTATTCGATCTGATTCTCGAGTTATAGCTATTCGAATTCGGGACCTCTGGATTGGTAGTCAACCGTTTTTCCCACAGACCATCGCCGCACCCTACCAGTCGTGTTCTTATTTCACTTGTTACGTTACGTATAGGGGCGGATATGTATATATAATATAATAGTCATGTAATAGTCCTTTCGATTACCAACACTAGTCCCTTTAAAATAACGCTTCTACCAACGCGAAAGTCGAACATTATCGAAGTTGAATCTATGTTTGTTTCCCGTAAATTACACAAATGTCTGTGTCAGGGCAGACGTTTGTAACTGCTTCTTTAATTGTTCCTTTTCTTGTCTCCAGTTTTAAAGTGGGTCTCCACTGACAGGACACAACCTGCATAATCGATTCGATCCAAAGATATTTATAGACGTACTCCTGTCATACGTTGTAACTGCACGGTTTGGTCGCTCGACACGTGCTGTGCGATAATAAGATCTTAGATAGCGGTAATTTACACGTAGGCACGGACACCATTAGACTCGGAAACAGTCTCGATGGAAGCTTGGCTATCCCGAGAGATTAGGATCGCGATCGATGCGTGACAAATATCGCAGTTTGCATGTCGCGGGGACCGGTACTCGCGATTATGAAAGTACTATACGTCTATTGTTCATTTATACCCACAGTAACATTGAATCTCCAATGTTAGTCGTTTATAATATTAGAAGTAATATCGATTTTTTCGATACTATTCGTGTATATGTATACATTCACGACGAATCTGTCTAACGTACGCGCATCATAGGAGTCTACAAACACGGATAAATAAATTCAAGCTCGTAACAGTTGTGTCAGGTCGCATGCTCTATAAGGGAATAAAAATAACGACAAGTTCGATCCAGTCTTTTGTTGTTTACATCCCTCGTGTATACTCTCGAAATTCAGAGGACGTATCCGCAAAAACTTGGTTCTCCGTATTAATAACATCGCAAACGTGTACCAGTCGACTCTTCTCCATTTAAACTTTAACAATGTTCCACGTCTTCGCGTTACATTTTGGAGGGAACAAAACCGGCGCTTCGAACGAGCAAAGTTAAGGCGGGTTCGCGCGCGAGAAACTGCGAAGCATCGTCGCGACTGATGCTAACGCGTGTTAATTCCAGGGAACTTCCGAATGAAAATTATGCGATTTACCGGGGAAGAGGTTCCCTCTCGACACGACTGTCGTTTCGCGTAATTCGGACCGTCGGAAACTTTTCACTTTCTGCAACAAAAGTTTTCATAATTTCGGGGGTGGTTTCAACTCTGTTTGTAAGCTAGCGGAAATAAACATCTGAGAAATCAACATTTTCGAGACAAGATATCCGTGTGAATGTTAGTAAGAATGAATTATTAATAAAAAGATGGAAAGAACTTTTGAAGAATTTATGTAATATTACTGGATATCCCGTTAATATTTTAACACTGGTTGAATGAATGTATTTCGTGTATATCGATAATAACGTATAATGTACACGAACACGGGAAGGATATCCTTCGAATAAATCTCAGTCTAAACGACAAATTATGCGGCCAATCTGCTAGTGGACTCCAACGTATCATAAAAGGATCGAGAGAAATAGCAGTTCGACGAGCACAATCTTTCTGAAATATGTCTTTGCCGCCCGCGGCTCGAATCTATATTGAATAAAGATCTTCCTCCATCGACCTCTATGGTATTTCAAAGGACCCTTACTTGTCTCGTTTTTCGGTTAGCGAGCACTCCGCACCCCCGAACGAGAGTAAAAATGTCTAGCATAACGTACCAATTTCATTGCCGATTCTATTTCATCCGCCTATTTTTAAAAAGTTCGTAATTCATGTACTTGCCAGAGGATGTCAGTAAATCATAGACAGCATATTCTTCGCTGGTTAAATAGAAAACTCGTAACAGTCGTAAAATGAGACCAAGTTCAAAATGGCCAAATAAGAAAACGATCGTACATTGTTTCTATCTCCGATTGAATGGAAATAAATTACAAATACCGAGATCGTTTCGGGAATTCCCGCAGAGGGGAAAAAGAGTTAGAGAAAAAAAAACGACAGGGAGTCGCGGTAGTAGAAAATGACGGCATTCATCTTCTTACGGCATCCTACACGCCCAACCTGACATATTCTCCAGGAAGAAAAACGCACGGTGCTCACCGGCGACCGGAGACGGATGATAGCCTGCTTGAATAGGCAATGAAGGACGCTGTGTGCGATTGCCCCGCGACGCCGGCCCGGGGAACATCGGCCTTAAAGTAACGTCGAATAACAAGATTTCTGTCCCCGTTGCCGAAAAACCGGACCGCTTTCCTGAATTATAGAGAGAATTCCACGTTACCTAGATCACCTGCAAAAGTCAACCGCGTGGAATAACGATTTGGGTGCGAGAAAATTTCAGAGGGGTGAGTAACGGAATTTTGGGGACATCGAATGGTTGATAATTGTCGTAATTATCAATAACAGTAATATGTGAAAGTATCTGCAAACCCTCCCCCCAAAAAATGTACAAACCTCTGTAACAGTCTTATTGGCCCTGAAACTACGGTCTACCATTAACACGATGATTAATTTCACGTAATTTCGAACGAATAACTTCGCGTTATGTTATTCACAAAGCGTCCCCCCCATCGATTTTAAACGACCATTACCAGACCGACGCTCAGCAAACTACCTTTGACAGGGCGCGAACAATTAATGTACCTTCTCTAAGTACTTCATAAAGCAAGTGCTGCATTGTTCCCGTTGCGAAAGCTTTCGAGTGTGTAAGTAGTATCTTAAATGCACCTTGTCCGACGCGTTACTCGCTTGACATGTCATGCAAGAACGACTCCCTAGCTTATGAATAACTGCATCCCCCCGTGCTCGGGGCGAATACAGGTTTTTAACACGTGGCCAACGTTCCTTCTGCGACTCGATTCCCTCGTCACGACTCGAAACTTCAGTCGAAACAAGTGGAAAGCATCGATCGTCCGAGCGATATTTAGTATCCAGCCGCGTTGAATGTTTCTATTCGTTGTTTACCGTGAAATCGAGCCTCTTTGTTCTCCGCGACGAAATCTTCTTTGGGAATTAATTACAACGAAAATATCGAACATTGAAATACGCTGGAAAATTCATTGCTCGTTGATCCTTTTAAAAATATCGTCAGGCGCAAAGCGCCATTGTTTTGATCTGTTTTATTAAAAATGTTTGTCACAGAATTTACTCAATTTACGTCAGTCACCTTTTCCCGGATGCTTTAACCGCGATTAACTACCTCCAATGTTGCAATTGTTTCGATACAATTTTCATGAAAGTAGACATTAACGTTACGTTGTAAAGCGAACAAACACGTCAAACTTTTAACTCGACGTTGTTCCGCGCTATTTTTACATCGGATCCTCTATTTTATAAAGTCGAATTTGCAACGCGTTTCGTCGGATTTCAACTCGAAATGAAAATTTACTTTCACGGACCCGCGAGTAGGCGAAAATCAATTTTCACGAATCGGGAAGCTATGTAATTTCCAAGCGAAGAGTAGTTTTGTTACGATTCCACCGACTCGATTTCCATTTAGAAACGAAAAATGTCGAACCAGGTGAGTCAATTATTCGGGTAAATTGAATGTCGAACCATTGAATCGGGTTACGTGCCATTTTTGTTATCTACATAGGCAGCAATTTTAATCGAAATGCAATTCACTTTTTAGACGATACACTCATGAATAAATGTCCGCATATAAAGAATGAAAATTTTCATTCATAAAATCAGGTAGCTGCGGGTAACAAATAATCATCCTTCTAAACAGGCACAGGTGATTAACCTTTTCTCATTAACCTTAACTCATTGACTCATTAACGATAAGCTCATGCGATTTAACTCGTCTTGAGCACGGACAAGAACAAAATAATTTCGCGAATGTACTCTCGCAGAGCACCGAAAAGGTTAAGATTTATTACGTAACGATATGTTGGGAAATAAGCTGCAAACACCGAACGGAAGTTATTCATACATCGATAATATCGAAGAGTACGAGCCTGAAAGTCTACTTAACCGATAAAATTACCGATCTCCGCGTATCGCAAACCTCAGCTATCATTAATCCCATAAAAATAGAGAACGTCTAAAAATAGAGACGATACACCGACCGCGACCTAACGTAAACTCGAGGCAACGATACCGAGCAAACAACGCGCGGCGCGTCTTGTATGGGCGCGTTTGAAAATGCTTTCCACCTGGCCACGTCAACAAATGGCCCCCATTATCGACGAGAGGACTGTTTAAGGCCCGTGGTTTCGAGGGTTGGGCCCCTCGATAACGATTTCCGTTGCGTGCGCCGCGCCAGGATGAGAATCCACCGCCGCGGACCGAAGGTTAGCCGTGTTCAAGGCCACAGGTTGCGCCGATTCTCCTTTCTATTTTTGCGCTCGCAGGATCCACGCCCAGTTTCTTCGGTACGCGTGTGTGCGTGAACTCAGAAATTGCTCTGGAAACCCCGGGAACCGCCTCGTGATCGCAGCGCCACGGGTTCTCCCGGTTGCTCTCGAGCCATATATTCTGCGTTCGCGAGATAACGAGGCCGTGCAAAAAGTAACAAAGTTCGGTGTAGTATCGTTGCATCTGCACGAAACGCGTTTAACAGCTGGCCGCCGTTTCGCGAGCACGTACCTTGACAAAAAACGGCGTTGATGGCTGAAACGGGCCAGGTTGAGCGGTGTATTCCACGGCGGGGAAAAAAAGGATCTCTCGCGAGATGCCTATTGGGTCAGAGGTTACACGGTCAGGATTCCAAGTTACTCTCCGCGTTTCGGTGACTCGTGGAACATCGCATTTCTCGCGATGGTCCGTCCGAGGTTCGAATGGATGATTTTTTCAAACGGGGACAAAATTAAAGGTAAACAAACATTACCGCTGGTTGATTCACTCGAATACGATGATGGTGACTGAGAGTCACCCCTCGAGTTAAAGCATCGCGTTAACACTTTATTCACTTTTTTAATTTCAGTATTTAGCTATTCGAATTTATTTACTGTGTCGATGATTGTCTACTCACAATGATCGGTGTTTGGAAACAGACTTGGCTTTCAATGTAACAATATGGAGGAGTTATTGTCAGCCTAGATTGGCACACGCTACTGTAGAAAATTTTTTTTTCGATTAAAGACGGTTTCTAAATAGCCCGGTAGATAAAGTGTTAAGATGTGACTGGAGAGTCATCTTTCGAGCGCAGAGGGTTAATTCTCGCCGAGGAATAAAATAAAACCTGTCGAAACAGATTTCCGTGTGCCATCGGTACGTCCGCGTCCCATCCCGAAGGCATCCCCTGGCGATTCCCGAGTATTGAATAGCGCCGGACGGACAGGTGGGGCAAAAATCTCCATGAAAAGCACGGCCATCGATCTGGCAAGGGGTTGGAAGGGGGGCGATACCCGTTACTCCTCGGTGGAATTCATGAAAATGTTATTTCCCGTCCTTTTTGCAACGTAACCACCGGGACAACAAAGACGGGTAGCGTGAGAGGAGGAAAGAAGCAAGAGCGGCGAAAGCAGCGGCATCAGCAGCGGCCAGGTTCACCTTTGCCACGGCGAGAAAAGGGAAGAAAACGAACGGTGGAAGGTTGAGATAGAGAGGAAGCTCGATGGAAGGGGTAAGGTTCGAGAGCACGGTGCTACGCGTGGCCTCGACGTCGTTTCCTGCCGTGATTGGACGTTGGCTCGTGGCCGGCGTTCGCCATTCACCGGAAACCCGGCAGCGCCGGTGGAACGTTCGCGTGCATCATGCTCTCTCCCTTCCATCTGGTCTACTCCTTCGTCTTTCCTTCTCTCTGGAGGCTGCTGGCTGCCGAGGCATCATCACTGGTTAGACCGCTCTTTTTCTTCGCCCTGGCCCTCGCCCGGGCTCTCTTACCCCGCTGCGAATGGAAAGCAGGGAACGGAAACCTGTTCGACCGGTTTCGTAGGTGCTACCTGCGTCTTCGGTGTACGGAGAGCGGGCCTGACGAGGGGCCCTCTCCGTGAGTATAATTGTAACGATCGCCTCGATCGTCTTCTCCGTACACGGGCCCTGCCACGGCTCGAGCCTCAACCCAGTTTCCATTTTCGTAGACGTGAAACGAGCGTTCCCGAGGTCTCCCAGGTACCCTAGCAATCTCCCTAGGAGCGAAGTATTAGGTTGGTAAGAATCGATGTCGGTTTTCGAACTTTCGAACGTGAACGCTTGCTTTTGGGATAAGGCCGATCGCACACGAGCGCAACCGATCAATTTCAAACCACTCTGAAACTAGTTGCATGCGACCGTGGATCTAGGTAAAACAAAGATAGTGGAGTAGGTAAAACAAAGAGCGTAAACGGTTTGCAACAGTAATTTCGAATCGGTTCACTTTATTCTGTTTACGTTCCAATGTCGTGCATGCTGATAGGTATGCTTTTGTTTTTACTATTAATTTGTGCCCGAGTGAAGTTATTTACTTCGCAATGGATACTAAGCAAGCATCTCGACCGCTACTTGCAAGGAACGATATTAACCAATTAATCAGCTGCTGAAAATGCGTTCAAAGAATTTCTCGATTCCAGAACGACAGAATTTCACGCTACTGGAACAAATTGACGAAAATGTGTAAATTGCAATCGATCCTATGTATTTCGATGAAAAAGTTATTACAATTTGTGACATGTGGATTGAAATACATAGTTTGAAAATCCGGACGTTATTTCCCTGCCAACCCAACATTTCGTTTGTAATATAATGGAACAAACGCTGGTCATCGGAGCTACCTAGAAGATGCGGAATGCAACGTTTGCGAAACGTCTGAGACCTGGAATTGGACGCTGTAACCATCTGGAAGCCACGAATACTACGAATAATAACGGCGAAAGCTTTGAATCTAAAATGGAATAAATAGTTCGGAATAAATGATTCCACTTTTACAGAGATGGAGATACCAAAATAATCGCAACGGTCGCTAGTATTTTTCTGTCGTTGATCGTCGAGCTATATTCTACGATATGAGATTGCTCCTTCGTTGGAAGACCACAAGAGTGGAGTAACTTCGATGAAAAACGCATCTGTAACTAAGTTGAACGATCTCGAGCGCCTTAATGCCGGGCTTTAGCACTTAGTGCTATTTGATTCAGCAGGAAGCAGTCGAAGCTTTTTCTCTGGGCAGACATGGACCGCAGTTTTCTATTTGCTACATTTAACAACGTGGTTCGTGGCCGAGGTTCGTAGACGCTGCCTACGCCCCAGCGATGGCGATGTGTTCTCGGTCACAGGCTACGCATCTCCGAGCTTGAAACCAGTTTCGATTTTCCTGTTGCCGTAATAGTTGTAAAATTATTCCAACAGGCTCATCTGGAAAGTACCAACATTGCGTATCTGGAGTGGCTTTGAAGAAAATATATATATACTCTTAATATACCTACGATCAGTCCTATAAGAATTCGTACTTTCTGTGTCTATCGAAGAACTTTGTCTAAATTAAATGACAGGTTCGGTGTGAAGCTTATTCGTGTATATATTTATAACGAAACATTTATTTGGAAACACCGAACCTGTCATTTAATTTAGACAAACTTGTGGGACTGACTGTACATAGATATATCTGCAAAGATGAAAAGCATTTCCTTGATAAAACTGGTGACGTTCCACCGGAGGTATAAATTCTTAACTTAGATCGCCTGCGACGATAGAGCAATTCAACGTTTCTAATAAAATCTCGTATGATGCCAAGCTTGTGCTCGTAATCCCCCATTAGGGATGATAGGATGACACTGTTAGGCTCGCGTGAAAAATCTGCAGACGATATCTTACGGCTCGATAACCGCTAATAAGGAACGTATGATGGGAGTTCCTCTCGTCATGGCACCGGTAAACAACAGGTTATCGGTAAGTTACCGTTACGATATTGTCGATTAACGAGCGAAATGACCGGCATACTTGGTGTCCGAGACCAAGGTATCAATTATGTACGTCTTGACGTGTCAAAGAAGATCGCCTGAGAAGGGAACGTTACACGATTATCGCCTGTTCCAACGAGGAAAATTGATTTAGAAACACAGGAGCATGAATCGCGGCTGCGCGATGTAGGGTTTCGTGAAATAAAGCTTGATAAATCGAGAAGCCTGATAATTATACATTTAGAAATTAACCACTACGGTGAGCATTGAATAACATTTCGTCGAATGCGCATACTTTACGCGCGCTGGTGTGTGCAGTTTGTAAATTTACGTGTAAGCCAACACGATTAGTTTTGCTCACTTGATGTCCTGTCACCCTAAATCTCGCCAGTGTTTGGATGCTATCGCTACCGCGGTAGACAAGATAGCCACAGATAAATAACGGGATATGTTATGCGCTGTATTAAATTCGGTACGAGGAATGGTATAAAGATGGCCTGATAAATTACGAAACTAGATCCTAGTCGCATCTTTCGGGCGTAAAACTCTATCCGAAACCTAATTCGAACAAATTGAATCTAATTCGACTGGAATTAGAAAATAAGAGATTGTACGCGATGAGTACGGAAGACTCGCTCGTATTTCCCAACGGACACCATCGGCGTTCGAACCATCGACTCGTCGTTTCTCGCTAAACAAAGCCCGAATCCTCCTAAGCGTGTAGAAATTAGGTGGCCAATCGAGTCTGGCACGGTCGTTTCGCGTAGAGGAAAACAGAGGGGACGTTTGGTGGCCAGGGGCTTTCCCCTTCTTCGGCAGTTATTTCCAAGCTCTTCCGTTTTAAGTGCTCAACTGGATGGGTACTCTTTATTAATGTCCTCGCTTTTAAAAAGATAATGGATTACACGAGCGGGGAAATGGAGCGAGTCGGCGAGGAACGACGCCCCTTTGACTCGAGGAGACGAGTTTTAGATAAAGGAGTATGGTAATTCGCTCAACGGAAACGGGAAACAACAACGGCGTTGTAAAATTCGATTTCTGTTCCTTTCGACCGGCCGGAGTAGACCGGGAACCGTTCTTAACCGGGGCCATTGAAATGAAATCACCGACTGAAATGACTATATTTTAATCAAAGCATTTACTTGCAACGAGCGCGCCTCTTTATTCATAGCCTGCGCAGCATTCGCTGCAGTTTCCTTTTCATCGTGTCGAACGCCTCGTTTTCGCGCTGAAACAACCCCTACGAGCGTATTTTCGAAGAGGCTGTGTCACGGAATAATTGCCAACGACGTAATCTTTAATCGATACTCGGACGTAAGATTTTTTAAAGGAATATCGTAACCGTACTGTCTCGAAGGAATTACTCGATTTCAGGGATTTTTAACGATCGAACCATTCGTTTGCTACGGAATCCCTTCACGCTGGTGGGAATCCAGATACAAAGCTTGAAATATATTAAAATTTAAAAATATTAAAAATTAGGTAAAAAAAAATTACTTAAAATTACTAAAATTACTTAAAAAAAAAAAGAAAAGTTCAAATCAATTTAAAAAATTAGGAATGTATCAACTGATATGCTTGGAAAAATTTGTTCTTTCTTTACGTAGGTCAAAACCTACCCCTACGGACACCGAGGCCAGGACCAAAGAGCATTTTCGTTTCAATATAACATCCACGTTCGTTTCAATAACCTATTTCTACAATTCGCTTTCTACGTTCTACGTAATCACAAATGAATTTTTCAATAGGCTTTGATACTGTGCCAACCTAAAATGTAATTTCAGCATTCCGTTAATAGCGTTCAGTCAACACGACAAAGATCACACAGGGGCGTTCCCAAAGTTCAACGATGTTTCTACGTTAAACCGATTAATTAACCAACCCAACTGAAATTAATTTCGATATTATTATCGAATAACAAAGGCAGCCTCGTTTTAAATGTTAACACGGAATTAATTGGCCGTGGTATGAGACAATCGTGTTGCGACACACCGCGATCGATGTTGTTGCGTGCAATTTATTTCGAAACGAAACTAGCTGAGAACCGTCGCGCGGTAAATCCGCATAAATTTTGTAAACCTATTATCGAGGTCAAAAAAGTGCTCTTTGTCACGGGCGCAGCGCCGCCATTTCGCTGTGCTTCCCTCCTCTCCGCAAATAATCCACCCGGGGGAAGATACTATCCTATTTAAAAGCACAACTCGCAACTTTCGTCGTTTTCCTAGCAACCGTGGAAACTGTATAACTCTCGACGGCCACTTATTGCCCCTAACTCCTGAAATTGCCAAGATAAATGACTGCCTCCTTTCGGGATATACCTGCTCGGCCAAGGCAAATCTTTCCTCCGCTTTTGCAATCGTTGATTTTTGGATTGATTTAGATAGATACGGAAGAAACGTATTTTTCTTTTTGTAACATCATTTGGTGATATACTCTTTTAAAAATTATTACTCAAGCCGTAACGTGTCACGCGTTGCTGTCGCTCAGTCTGTTTAAGTAGAAAAGAAAGAGAATAGAAAGCAAACTACGGAGATTTAAGATTTTCAAGCTCCTTTGCATCGATACTCGTTCGTTAAATAAAATAAATGAATAAATTCTACTCGGAAAACCGCAACGCGTAACCTTATCCAAAAGTATCGGAGAGGTCGAAACGTTAAGTGAAACGTCCCGTGACCATCGACGCCCACACTTACGCAGTTGGCGTTTATCGATCACCAGTTTCGGTAATAATTACGTCGCTCTATGAATTCCGCAGGTTCGAACGGTCGCACTAATTTCCCGGGTGTTTTCGCGCAAGAGCAATTTATTACTTTCATTACGAAGTAATTATCGTGCTGTAAACTTTACACTGCCGGCGACAGTGTAAACGCTACCGTTTACGTCCTTTTGTTATATATTGTTCGGCGATACTGAGTCATTACTGGACATAAATATTATTTCGTGACCATCGACGCCAGTAACAGTCGGGCCGATAACGCCGTTATTAGAACGCGACGATGCTCGGGAGGATCGCGACGAAACAGCAAAATGATCGATGTCGATACAGGTGATCTTCGACGGTCGCTGATGTTCGAGACAGCGAAGCCTGAAGGTTAGATTCGTACAAGCCGAAGTAAAACGAAATAGAGCGAATTAAAAGCCTCTTTTGATACGCCTCGTGCACAATTTTTCCTCGACTATCTCTTCGCAATTTCGGCCCAATTGACCCCGGCGCGAAACGGCCCAACCCCAGGAGGAATTCGTAAACGCGACTTTCCACCGACAAACGACTCCACCCTCGTCCTCGATTTTAATCAAACCGCCCGAGGTGGCGGACCCGCGTCAGAAACGTTTGAGAGGACATATCAAAAGCTGAGACGACTAACGCGGAAGAGATCACCGAGAGACACGAGTGCCGTGTAGAATCACGTAATTAAGTATTGATCAGGGCGGTGGCTTCTGCGGCAAATCCCGTTCCACCTGTTGCCAATTTCTGCTCGCCTCGGACTGCCATGATTCGATAAAATAACCGTTAAATCCTCTTTGATAATCGAAGCGACGCGACACCTCGGCCGTCCGTGCTTCAAGTTCCCCCGAAACTGTTTAATCCTGTTTCGTCGCGATTCCATAGCGATTTTAAAATATGCACGAACGTCTTCGCACGTTGCAGTCGAGTTTCCTCGATTAGTTTCTTGTTATCTAATCGTCGTGTCCCAGCTGAACACCAGCTCGAGACGGCACCTTTTTGGATGGCACACTTGGATACGTCTTCGCTGTATCCTAATCGTAAGAAGATATTCGAGCGGATGGTAACGTTATATTTTTTAATTACGCGAAGTTGCAGGTTTCTTCCTAGTTTCGAGAAGTCACCTTCACGTGGGAATGTAGTTCCAATGACGAAGTGCCTCTCGAGAAAACGATCTAAACGACTTCGGCACACAGCTTCGAGACAGCTCACCGTATCTTCCGTTGCTCCAAAAGATGGCGACATTCTTCCCCCGAGTTATACATGTTTAACTTTCGGCTGATATAACGAGAAGCGCGGGGGTCGAATCTTTATCTCTGAATATAATCGCAGAAATGCTAGCTTCCAGAGGACCGTCTGTCACGGGATGAATCCAGAAAGGACAGCTGATGGAAGTAGCGCGTGATATCTTCCTCAAAGTTTAACGAACTTGTCAAAACTTTGCGCCGTGTCCAAGCGGAAGAAGGGGCGACACGGTTGAGACAAACCGCGCAGATTAGATTGGCGAATTCGCGAATGTTATCGTTGTTTTAAATTCGAATCGGTGGTTTCGACGAAAATGGAGCTGGCTAACGAGGTAATAATTGACGAAATAAAATCAAATAAGAGCCGAGTCGGAGTTGAGCTATCGTCGAGGTACCGTTAGGTATCCGTTCCGCGTCTAAAAAGTAGGCCAGAACTGTAGTGGCCTCCGTAGGTTGATTTTATGGAAACCAGTCATTCGATCGGGAATATTAGTTTGAAATCTTAAACTATGCTAGGAAGACACGCGATAGATTCTCATCCATGACTCGATAAAATAGACGTCCTGATAGAAAATAGAAGATAGAATGAATGTTCCGCGTTTGTCAACGACATATACAGAAAATTTACTCTTACTGGAAACACCTGTGACGAAAAATTTCTTTGGAAATCAGCTCCAGGTTGGTCTACGTCGCGATCTCGTGGCTTACCTGAAACAGAAAGGAAAGCTCGAGTTAGAAGAAGTTTCGAAGAAATTTTATTCTACGCGTGCGTCGCCGAGCTCTTACATTTCCACCGACACCGAGACTTGAACAAAAAAGGAAAAAAAGGGAAAATGCACGATGCACAGGTAAGACAATACGGTTCCCCGGCGAGAGGCGGCCGAGAACGCAGCGGTCGAAAATGGGAACAGCCACCGTTTCGATTATCCAGTTTCGGAGCCGTTCCAGCGATCGGAGCGCATCCAATTGTCACTTAGTCCGAATAATACAAACACTCGGTCGCTTCGTTCGCGTTCGAAGTGACTCGGACAGAGTAACAGCGGGCGGCGGGCGTACAAAGGACCACGGTAGCTGCGAAAGCATTCACCGCTGTCGTATCCAACTCGACGACCCCGAAAACGTGCCGAACGCCCCATCGAATCTGCATTGTGCGATCTCGGATGCTCCCAGGGTCCCCCTCCGGCCCCCCTCTGTTTTATTCCGCGAACACAGAGGCCCGCATTCCTCGGAATGAAACCGCGGGGCAATTCGAAACGGGAACGTCTCTATCGTCGTATTAAACGAGCAACGGTGGCACGGGGGTGGACCGGGGAAAACGATCGGGACAATCCGCAGGGCGAGCGTCATCGTCGGCGGGTTCATCAAGAGCTGACTCATTAGCTGACATTGTACGTGCGTTCAACTGGCAACTGCATTACTTCGCTTTGATGCGTACCTGACCGA
Organism: Hylaeus volcanicus; assembly: GCF_026283585.1. Classification (NCBI taxonomy): domain Eukaryota; kingdom Metazoa; phylum Arthropoda; class Insecta; order Hymenoptera; family Colletidae; genus Hylaeus; species Hylaeus volcanicus. Next base: position 22,834,664 of record NC_071981.1, read on the forward strand.
GTGCAGCGTGGCTCCTGCACGTACACGCGATCCGCACCCACGCGCACCGTGGGGGATTTATATCTATGTTACGAGCGGACGTTAATTGCTCGCGACTAATTTCACTCCGGCTCGTCGAAATCTCCTGCCAGTGACACGCACCCCGCGGGACAATGGCCTTTGTTGCCCCGTTCGGATACTTTTTTTTGTTTTTACCCGGCTTTCGCGTTTTGTCTCAGTTACTGTTACCATTTTTTTTTTTTTTTTGCGAACGCTGATATCGAAATTCACCACGTTTAATCGCGGAGGATTAGAACGATTAGGAGTGTTGAATGATTCTCGAGGGTGGTCTTTGCGTCGAGCTGAAGATTGGAGATCCTCAAGTATCGCGTTGGTGTATGTGGCAACGTGCGACTGAGTTTTTGATTGGAATTTTTGAACCTTCGGAGGGATGTAGAAGAAATGAAAGAATCTCGCAGAGGTGTAGCGTATCGACGGAAGGATTTGAATGCGAACGTAATAATTAGCCACGGTGTTTTATCTTTTAAATAGAGATAATAGAGTTTTGATCGCGTCAAGCAAAGACGCTTCTCTGTCTATAAGTTAGGTCGATTGCTCGACAAGCACCGTCGCGGAAATGATTTAAGCTACGAAAGAAATTCAATCGTCGAATGAACTTCGTTCTAGCTGATTCTTAAGAAACGATGAATTCCATCCGAGAAATGGCACGAAGCTTCTTGTAATACGCCAAATATCGATAGTTACTGCCTTCGTAACCTGAATATAGGAGCCACGATACCGATGAACCTAAGGACTATGGAGGATCCCGAGGGCTAAAATCCTCATCAAATTCTACCTTAATTGAAAAAGAGAGCCTCCATCTCGCAGTATCACAGATTAACTAATTTTGCTTAGACTCCGTTACTATCTGCCCAAGGCGGAAACACAAGTGTAAGACAATTGTAAAACCGGAGAATTTGCGAAGCTAATGCGTATAGTTCGACGTAACCATGTCGCCCAAGTGCAAAGTTTTGACGAGTTCGCGAAACTTGGAACAAGATATCGCCTGGTACTACCGTCGAGTATCTTTCCTATATACTTCACGTGTCAGACGTCAGCCGTCTAGAAGTCTGGCCACGTTAATATCGAAAGTCGAAGATAACGTCCTTAATTGTTCTCGTTATATCGGCACGAGGAATAAAACTCTATTCCACCGTTGATCTAAAAACCGAGTAGACGGATAACGATCGAACGTTATCGCGCGTTTAAATACATTTTTATCGTTTTTCTTCTATGTTTGTCCGTTTGACTCCCTGGTACAGCTTTCACGGCACACGTGACGCGGTATGACGAACGATGATCTTCGACGATTGTCCGCAATGGAACAGAAGTTCGTATCAAACCTTCCGGTGACCGAAAATTGATGGTTCTATGGAAACTCAGCAGCTGATATTCAAATCGAGTAATTTCTCACGCAGAGAAAAGAGGAGCCCGTCGATTGGACTGTTATTGACACGGGAATTTGAATCCGAATCAATCGGGTGTACTACCGAGCCATTGACAAACTCTCAGCTTTCCGTGTCTTTTGTTTAAAAAGTAACTTTCTCTGGGGGATATTCCTGCGGACGCGCGAGTATCGACATCGACGTCGCTGAACGTACGAATGCGAATCACGCGTGATCGATGACGATCTCCGACGACAGTCCGTCTACGCTGAAACGGAAGTTCGCGCGCAACCTTTGGCTGACCGGAAATTGATGGTCCTATGGAAACTCGGCAGCTGACGTTCGAATCGGGTAATTTCTCGCGTCGAGGAAAAAGGAGTCGACCGATTGGTCCGTCGTTAACGTCAGGATTCGATTAAGGAATTAAAATAGGAAAGAAAATTGATGGAAAAGAATTAATAAGGGGTCGTTTGACTCCTTGCGAAATAAACGTTCATCTTTAAAAAGAAATTCTTTGCTCGTCGAAAGAAATTTAATGGTAAAAACGTCTCGAAGACTCTCGATGCGGGACTGTATCTCTATTATATTTCGACATAGAGAACTCATATGTGGGTTGTTTGCGAATCTACGATAAGGATACCGCTCGGTACGTTTAGTATCAATTAGAGTATCCCCGCTGATAAAAGTAACTTTCTGTGGACTATTTCCAGCTCCATCGAGTCAGCACAATTTTTCGTTGTATTTTCATTTGACCACTTTTATCGCGCATGTGTCGCGCGAGTATCGAGACCCGCGTCGGTTAAACGCATCGGAGCCCTTTCGAAACGCTGGCTCGGAGAATTTTCGCTCTATCAGGAACCAATTCGGCCATGCGTGCTCGAAACGAGTTTTGCGAGCAGCGTTGCGTTAGGCGCGTCTAAACGATCAACTAAAACTGACGGAACCCCGAAAACTCCATAGCTCAATTGCGAAACAATATATGCGATGGCTAACAGCAAATGTGCCTTTGAATTTTTGTTAAAAATTGGCACAGACTTTCTGGACAATCCAATATATTCGGGAAGAAAGGAGGTCAAAATTCAATCTGTAATAGAGAGCACGTTCAGAATTACGAGTTTGCGAAGCTAATATTCCAAATTGTTGATAGGTGGAATTTTACATCGACGATGAATTAATAATTCATGATGCGGGTGCTATAGTTTGTTTTAAATCTAAATCGTTTGTTTTAAATCTACGAACCGCCTCGAAACGTCTCGATGCGAAATATACGCGGAGTAAGGTAATAATAATTTAAGAATAGATACTTGGAACTACGCGAAAGTGCAACGGGACAAAAAAAAAAGGTAGTTTCTTTGAACATCTGGAGTAGAAGACCCTTTCGAGAGGGAGAGAGCGCGAAATTATAGCGACCTGTTAAGAAGAGGCACGGTTCGCCGTACGTTGAACCGAGCAACCGAGCGAGAGCTGAATAAAAAGACGGGTTCACCGGCTGCCTCTCCTCCATCCGTTCATTCCTTGCTATAATCTTTCTTCTCTCTTCTTTATTCTTTTTTCTCTCGCTCACCGGAACAACCTGTTTCACAGCCTCCGCTGGAAAAATCGTCCCAATGCAGGGTACCGGGTGCAGCCGTGTACCGTATCGCTCCCTTCCCCCTCGTCCTCAGCTCCTTTCATCCTCGCATCCGCGCAATCGGCGCAATAATCGAAACATTCGCAATTTTCCCCGTGTCCTTAACGATCGACGCGAGAAACCGTCTCGGGAGGGAAGAAGAAGCTTGAAAACTGAACGGAGTTAATCGAGATACTGGCGGTTCGTTAGGTTCTAAATGGTTACATCACCTTCGCAACTCGAAGAAACGGCGGCCACGAGTTCGATAAAATTATATCAAAATCGATCGATCGATATCAGTTTTACGGACCATTCATTCCAAGTCTCTCGAGGAAAGTCACGGAAAGAGATAAGGATGCATTCGATGAACGATCCATAATAGATATAAACGCGATCGAAAAGATCGTAGAAAGTAAACGACGAAAAGAAAAACAATGGAAACGCTTCGAACCTCCGAAAAGCTAGGGTTAAACGTGTCCTTTGATGTATGATTTCAAGGAGTCGAGCGCTATAAGCACCCCTGCGGATCCTGAAGACGTACAACAGATGACTTTCGATTTGTCAGCGCGGTACCATTATCGCGGTAGTTAGTATCCTTCTGTCAAGAGTAGAATCGCATCGAAACGGACGGATCATTAAAGCTGACTTTCGCCATTGTCGATGTCTTGCAGCACTAAACACGAATATGCCGAATATGCATAAACGTGTTCTTATATCGGATTTAGAACGCGCTGGACGAAACGGTCGAGCATGATCTTTGGAACGTTGGATTTGAAAATTGCACAGAATTTTTACAACGGCAACAGAAGGAGAGACAACCTCGAGGGGTATCTTTGCTTTGCTGATTCGATGCCTGAACGTAGCCAGCCTTGGATTTCTATTCATCTCGGGAGAAGGATTACGCCGATGCATGTTGCAGACGAAATTTCAAAAGTTTGTGTTATTACTATTTTATGTTGATTCCAGCGGATTGTGTTAGTATTAACCCTTTGCGCTCGAGAGGTGACTCTCAGTCACCATTAGGTTTCACGCAGCAAATCTACAATACCTAATGTTTCTTTAGGTTTAATTTCTGTGGAGCTCGAAGTGTTAATAAAATGATTGTCGGCGAAGTAAAGGTGACCTGATTCTCAAATCTCGATAGCTCGCCATTCGTGACAATAGAATGCTAAGAAAGGATCTCGAGTGCAAAGCGTTGATAGTTACTGCCAACCCTGAGCCCTGGTGGAAACTAACAAATAACAAAAATTGTTCCACCCTGTTTAATCGAATTTGCACTCGGAGACTGAGGTATAAATATAATAATTATAATTTCCTGACCTTTAATGGTTCTTGCAAAATAGTCGAGATGTTCGATAGAAATTTCACGTACCTGTCCGAGAAGTTGTCACAGCTGTGAGACTCCTCTACTGTATCGCTTTCATCTCACGGATCGTACGGGGATTTCGATTATCCGGAGACCTGAATGTCTCATCTTTGTGGGATAATCGAAAAGGTACTGTATCTCCTAACGTTATATTATGGTGTCTCGACCAACGCGAGGCGAGTATCGCAAGTACGAAGCGAAAGGCGACGTCGATGGACATTCTATTTTCTACGAGAAGATACTCGTTTCTCTTTAAAATGAAAAAAGAGTTCGAAGATGGTACGCGAGGAATCAAAGTCTTTTGAATAAATTAATTTCCGAAGGCCTTGAGCAAACCAGGAAAAAATTGTTTGATGATAGATCAACAATATCGCAATGTTTATAAATACGAATTAAATGTGTAGTAACCGTGCAGTATAATTTCGCGTGCACTCGAGTAAAACCCGTTATCGACGTGTCCAATCGTGAAATTTTATCTAATAATAACTCTAGTACATTCCGATCGGTGATTTTCTATGAAAATACGTGATTAGCGAGCTCGTATTTGCGAGAAAATCGCACGCGAGCCGTAAAAGACGAACGAAACCGTCCGATTCTGAGATTCTTGGAAATCAGCTTGTTACGGCTAATTATTGTAACGACCCACGGTCTGGGCTCTACGCATCAGCCGTCCAAGTATCCCCGTTTATACTGTCGCGAGCGATCAACCATTTCCAAAGAACGAGGGTCTTCGCGGCAACGTTAATATCCCACTTGTCAAGTTCTTAGCTATTTAAGGACAGGGATTTTAAGCTACCCCTATTCACGCAGGAAAACTCGAGGAATTTGCATCCGATTTTAGTAACAACCCAGTTATCGAAGCTTTCAATTTCTTCGAGTATTATCGAGGACGTTACGTTCCAGGTGAGTGTCCACGCGAAGATAGATCTCTCGTGAAAGGTCTATGCACTTACGCAAAATGAAAAAATAATATTCTTATATTAATTTTAGAATAAATTCGACATATATTATATTATATATATTATATTTTATATTATACTCAACTTATTATATATTTTCTATATTACTCTATATTATAAATCCATAAAGTCTGCAGTCTATCGACGAGACATTTTAATTACCCAAGACCCAACACAGACAATTATCAAAATTGAAAACGATAAGGCAGTAAAAAGTGCTACCTTTCCACGTAAGAAAATTCTTTTTCCATTTTTAACACATTTTCTCCCTTAATGAATTGAAACGAAACAAGGGATTCTCGATTTCTCGGTTGACGTGTTTCCGTTGGCACGTTTTATTTGTATAAATCGTGGCGCCCTCGCCGTTTTGCATCGTGCGTTTCGTTAGCCGCGAAGAGCAATGGGGCACGATAAACCGATGTTTGTCGGTTGAAGTCGTCGGAACTCTTCCGAGTGCCTTCCAACTTCGCGGTGTATCCCGCTGAAGGGCTTCGTTTCGGTGAAACAAGGACGGATTAAAGAGTCCGACCGCTGTTATTTGTTCGCTGAATTTCGGGAGCGTTTCCTTGTTATCGTTCCTCGGCGCTTTACCCTTCTTTTTAAACGTTCGAGGAAAAACGGTAACTCGGACAACGGTTCGATCGCTTCCACTCGAAACTGTTTTCACTTCGAGTTGCCGGCATCTCGACACAGTTTCGCGAAGCAAACATGAGCCGATGGTGCAAATGGATTGATATTTATCAATTATTAACTTACGAGGAATATTTCTTCGGTAGACTTCCTTACGTATTTTCTTTCTATTAAACAGTTTGCAGGTTTGCACTCGATAATTAATTTTAGTGTAATTTATTGAGTAGGGTAGGTTTGCATGATAAATAGAAACAAGCAATACTCGACGATGGTTATTAGGGTATTGCATCGTCGGTAAAGGTTCATTGTATATTTATTCGAAAATAAATTGCAAGTAACGGAAGGTATTCTATTTGTGCTGAAGCCACTAAACAATGAAGCCGCTCGTTGTTCTCCTCGAACGGTTTGAAAACAAAAAGCTGCAAAATCATAAAATCCATCGCGCGAATTGCCTCTACTTCTACCGTTCTACCGTTTAAAGATGTTTAAAAACTTTTCGAACCAGTTAGAAACTTGCGTCGCGAGTTTGCGAGCGTAACGTGTTCGCGGCGTGCGCTATAGCAATTTGAATGTTTATAAAAACGATGGTAAACGGCGGGCAAAGTTGGGAGCGCGCGTCGTGGGAAAGGAATGGGCCTGTAATTCGACGAGCCATTTATCGGTGAATATTCTACTTGTTCTCTTCGGGTCGCTTTTAGAAGGTCGCGGAAGCTCGAATGAAAGGAGCGAGACGGCAGCAAACGCAGCGGCAAATTGCGCTTAAACGTTGATCCGCGATTACGCGATGCTCGGTGAACAAAGAATCGGCGCATGACCGTCACGGGTTTAGCCTCTTTTCGCCTATCTCGAAACAGGATCGCGAACTTACGCGTTCGGGTCTTTGAAACGCCGGGTGATAATTACGTATATTCGGAATAATAGCGGCAGGTTCTAGTTATACCAAGGGTCGATACTACGAATAAAGAAAAACGTCCAGCCTGAATTTACTTGAAAAATGCTTAGAAAAAAGGCCGCTACGATGGAAGAACCACTCGTGAAGATGCCACGCACTATCGGAGATTACGTGAATCAAAAATTTATCGTGTTATTTATTTTTGTAACTGCGTCAAGATTCATGAATTTCATTAAATTCAATTCGTTCAATTAAATTCACTTCCTGTGCTCGACTATCTCAATTAATTTGTTTATTTCTTCAGTGAAAAGCACTGTCACTCGTATATGAGTGACACGGCGATCAACGTGTTAACGAAGCGAACTATTAACGCCTTCCTCTACGATTTACTTCGAGAAAATTGCTCTGGCATAAATCAATACGAAGTCCTTCGCGACGCGTTCAAATCGTGTCTTTCGCGTTCGACTCTAAATTCGAAATTAACGAGGTATCAGCATACTTCGTTAATCGAGAACGTAGAAAAGTATGGGCTTGAGATAAACGTGAAAAATGATGGCGGATGGCGCGATTACTATTACGCGCGATAGTAGCACGTACGGCAGATACCGAGGAGCGGAAGTAGGCTGATCGAAGGGGCGTGAAAAGGGCGTTTCCGATAGCCTTGGAACCAAACGTTCCTATTATACGATGAAGTTACGCTAATCTCTTCGCTAATGCGACACTCGTGTCCTCTTCTATAGTGACTTCATCCTAGGTTAGGCTCGTGACAGAATACAGTTCGTTGCAAAACTCTGCGTACGTCTAATACGAAACCGAAATTGGAACATGGGAGACGACTTTCTGTTTGCATTTTCATAAAATCCGGGAAGTAGTTTCGCTCTTTCGTTTTTTTTTTATCGAATAGCAAGCGATCGCGACGATAGTTGGGTCGTTATCGTCGCAAACCAAAGATTAGAGCCGCGCTAAACACGCTGTTGGTAAAAGTATCCTCGGAGGAGTATCGCATCCTCCGACCACAAATGGTTAGCACCGTGCGGTTAGTTAGGTCGCTTCTGACCAAGGCTCTCCTTTAGTCTTACCTCTTATTTGCATGTTTACCGCGGCCGATTAATGCTTGCTTCGACGAGGAGCAATTCGGTACGGTACTGAAACAAGTGCAAGAAGAATTTCTCTTGAAAGGTCACGGACCTTTCTATGGGTCGCTACAACGCTCTGTTTATATGTTTATTGTATGTTGCGTGATAGATTGAAAATAAATTGTAAGTTAAGCCATCGTTTATTATTGCATTATTACAAAATAAAATTCTTCGTAATTCTCGTTTGTTATTTCGATCAGCCATTCGCGTTGATATTAATAGCGATATCAATGAATTCGAGGCACGTAATTATTGAAATTCATTCCTTCGAATGGAAAACCTTCCGACGATCGAACGATTCTCGCATTCTTCGAGTCGAGAATCGATCTTCCGGGCGTGTCGATCTATTTAAATGAAAACGAGCGCCGCGTGTCTAATTCGCGTGCTGCAGCGAAGCGAACGACGCTGATAGGATTTCATGGAAAATCGAATTCTCAGTTTCTCTTCTTCTTCCTTCGACGCACCCCGCTTCGAGATATCGCTAACTATGCTCGTTTCGAGGGAGACAGTGTTGGAACAGCAAGGAAATCTTAACCCTTCGGAACGAATTATCCGCAAAGTACCGCTTTACCTCTTCAGAGGCGATTCCGTATTAGATTCCGATAGTAAAGCGATACTTTTCTTATTAACGATCATTTGTATGGAATTCGATTTGTGTAAGTATTATAAATATATAGAAATATTGTAGATAGAGCAGCCTACTCTGTGCGGTAGTTTGAGAAAATATACATCGCCCTGAAGTTAGAAAAAGTACACGGTGAAATTGATAAAAGGACGTAAATCCGGTTAAGCGTAACTTTCGCGGAATTAACGCTGCCGCGGAAGACATTAAAGGGTCGTTCGTTTGAAACGTTTACTCGATTATGCGTGTTTCTCGGTGTTCAGCTAGCGTCGACAGTTTTTCCAGGTCAAAAGTTCTTCTTTTAAAACGTTTCTCCGCGCTAACTTTTCGATTACGTCGCGCGACCATATTGCGGACGGCGTCCCTTAGACGAGACGCTAAAACTGAATTTTGTTTGTCGGTAACACGACTATCCGCACCTGACACAGGACTCCGGGTGCGGAATTTAAAGTTTCCCGACTAGGCGGATACCCGAATGCGCTTTTCCAAGTGTTACGGCGAATTTAGAAGCTCGCAATCAATGCTCCTTCGGTCACGTTCGAAGTATTGCGCGACGTAAGCACCGAGACCAGCGAGAGAAAAATCGAACGGGAACGAATCTTCGGTTTCTTATTTGCGGTGCGTTTCTTTCGATTTCGTAACTTTATCTACTCGCGGAGATCTTGTTGGATCGCGAGGGAGAAAGAATTCGGAGAGATGTTGGAAAATAAACAATTTTCCAAACATTTCCTCCGGTTTGTAGCGTTTGATCTTGTATAAGGAAAAATAGATTAACTGATAGAGATATCGCTTAGATTATTAATTGAACGTTACAGCAAACATTTCGCGATTGGCTGTAATTCAAATATTTTGGTTACCGAAACCGATAGAATTTAACACATTATCTGAAAGAGCCGATTTCCGTTAGGTCAGAGTTTACTTGCCATATTTGTGCAGCTATGAAATTCGTAAATAACCTCGGGAAGTATAATAACGTAATACGAGTAACTTAAATTGGGTTCTTTACTTTTGGCAACCCACGAAAGGCTCCGCCGTCTCGTAATATAAAAGCAAACCGAATAGAATAAATGAAATCAAAGCCTGAACCACGAAACTGTGTTAATTATCCGAGAAAAGTACATCTAACCAAATTACCTAACGTTCAACCGACAACTAATACAAACATTCACGAAACGTAGGAGCCACGATTCAATCCTAAATCCGATGAACGTTCCGATTGGGCGCGAAACGTGTCGATAATTTGGTCATTTACCTAACATCGCCCCTCGATTTCCTGCGACTGTCCGCGTTGCGAGGTATCGTCGAAACAAAATCGTCCAAACGGAGTGGGCGGACTAATGTCAATTTTCATCGGGATGGCGTGAACGCCGTTCGTACGCAAATTTTATCATCCCGCTAGACGCCAGTTTTTGTCACCACGGACCGAATTTATTTGCCAGAAACTCCATTATTCGGTCAGCCATCGAATCGGGCCAGCCCGGTTGACGCGTTTACGGCTGACTCGATCGTTCACGTCACCGGAACTGAAGACCTCCTCGCACGAGCCGGTTAAAAGTTCTGGTTTGTCCCAATGAAACGTTACGAACGGTAATTACAAATACATCGCGATCCTGGACGATCACTTCTAACGGGTCAATTTCGAACCTGCGTTTGCGAAATAAGCTCGACGTTTTATATCGTCAGTCGAAGATTTTTGTTAGGTTTTTGCCAACGTTTCGATACGATATTGTTACTGTGCGATATTTTCAAGAGGAAAAGGATAGTACTACGATACGATACTATAATACTGCTCCAATAAATCGCGTTACTTAATACTTAATTCTTCTTTACACATTTCACAATGGTTCCAAATGCAAAAGGTAAAGCGATATAAAAAATAGAAGAGATATACATAAGTGAAAACTGAGACAAAAGCGAGGTCTGCGTGCAAGGGATTAATAAAAGATAATAGGAACTACACGCGGTCGGGTAAAGATAAATAGTCACGGAAAAATGAGAAGAACGATATTTATCTCAAAAGACAACATTCTCGTGTATCTTGCGTATATATAATAAAACGTAATCCCACCGTACGATTTCCCAGTGGCAATTTGTATCCAAAGCACACACGTTCCTGAAAATGAGTCATTTTATCGTTCGACAAACCAGAAGCATGAAACGTGCACGACAATCGACGAGGATATCAGCGTCACGACCGTAATTCCTTGCCAGAGTCTACCGCCGTCGTCGGGATCCATGGATCCCGGCCCATTCCCATATACATGTTCGCGTTAATCCACTAGGAACACGAACGGTAAAACTTTATAAGTCCGAGATCGCTGTTGGCAAACTCGTCGGGAGGGGGTCAAAGAAAACGAATACGGGCACCGGACGTAGTCAATCTTCGCGGAAAATTGCCGCCATGACGTGGGCGAAGGGGATCGGAACCCAAGAAAAGGGGGGCGAGATCTTCCGAATAAATAAAGAATACGGCACGGACGATCCTCTGTATGTTACACGATAATTTAGAAGCTGATCGAGTCAATATTCCTTGCTTCGTGGTATCTTTACTCGAGTTCAATTTTCAAGGAACATCTTCATCTCCCGTTATACAAAGCTTCGTATCTTACGGTAAAGAACAAAAGAAAAAAAAGAGGAAATTGTAAACACTTTCGACGTCCCTCGATGATCACCCTCGGCAATTTCCTGGGTTGAACAACCCCCAAACGCCGTCACCGGCGAAAATCAGCGGTCCACTCGTTTCCAGGGGCCATCACCGTGGCTGCGAGCGTGTACCGTGCACTTAGCGGATAACCATGACGATCAACAGATTTTGAGGAACATGGCATGTGTCACATTGTGCCGGGATGGCGTCTATCAGGCCCGGTTTACAGGATTAAACGGAACGCAAGAATCAAAGCGTTGCGGCGCCCGTGGGAAGAACCCTGTCGAGCCTAACACGGTGCGATAGTCGTTAAGCGTCGTTAATTAATTTCGACTAATTACTAATACGCCGCGCAAACTTCCCTTAATTAGAAACGATTAATTCGCAAGCTATCCCCCGCGTTCACGGCCGATATCAATCGTTTAGGGTTAGAAACCTGGGGCTCACTTGACGGCGTTCGCCTACTTTCGCATGAACACGATCGAGTCGATGTCGATTACAAGGAAGACTCCGTGGAACAGGTTGAACCGACGATGAAAAGCAACGCATGAACGCGAGTTAATTTCGAAAGAAAATTCTCGAGAAACAAATTTCAAATTACGTGTACTCGCAGGTTTTCGACTAAAATGATAAATTAGATTGAAAAAGAGATTCGAAAACGTGGTGGATAGACTTACAAGGAAAGCTTTTCAGGTGTCCGTCTCCGATTGTTCCGATTTTTGGATATGTTTTAAAAGGGGCGAAAAATAAGATTTACGTATTTTTTTATATTGGCCCGTTTTCGTATCTAGGGAGTGAAACTACCCCCTAAAGTTTCAGCTGCAACAGGCTATCTCCGAAACTATCGTAGATAGAAGAAAACTTTTTAAGAAAAAGTTTCACGGTTTTCGGTCGGCGTATAAAATCCAAAAATCAAAACAATCGGAGGCGGACACCTAAAAAGCTTTCCCTGTTAGTAGGAATCGTAGAAGGAAAATGAAAATTCGCGAAGAATTCCTGGCGAAAGAAGATTCACACGATGCCTCCGTGAAATAACGCTATTCGGAGGGAAATTTGACTTACGCCGCTCCAGCTGGAGCCAAATCGACGCGTAGCTCGCGCAGAAGGAATCCCGGTTGCTCTCTGATTTCCTCGCGCAAAAATTGCCCGGGGTACAAATGGGGGGGAGGCGCGAGCTCCGGATGAATTTATCGCTTACCTGAAACAGAAAGAGGATCCTGATTAGCATTCGCGTTATTGCGCGGATGCAAATTTTGCGAGGTCAGATTACGCGAGATTCGCGTAAAATATGCTGCCTTCGAAAAACTGCTCGCAGCTCGCGCTTTCGGGAACGGGCGAGCTCCGATTTTAAAGGTGATTTATTGAAACGGAAGCCGCGGAGAACGTTTACTGACGCTGGAAGACGGGAAATGGAGGGAAAAAAAAAAGAAAGAGGCGGCGCGTGATCGAATCCTGCCGCGAGTGATTAAGTTTCAGTTAAAGCGAACGGCGATCGATGGTCTCGCTGGCAAATGGTATTCGTTGTTGTTGCAGCAACGTGTATATTATATACATATATGTGCATCGTATTTCTCCATGACCATTCTGGTCGAAAATATTTACTATACTATGGCATTATCGCTCTGTAACAATTTAGCTGTACCCTGTATAGTAATACTTAGCATTCGCGACGGAAATTATTTTGCGAAAGCAGTTTTAATGAAAATCGCGCGAAATCCGTCGACTCCGAAGGTGTATATTTTTTTTAACCAATTTCGAAAACGACGAAACGATGACGTAACCGGTGCGCCATTTTCGCACGAGCCGCAATATATTTCAATTCAAACAAAATCCCCCGACGTCGAGCACGAAAATGATCGATTTCCCGTCGAATGACCCAGAGTTATATCTAGCTTATTGATTCTGTGCGATGGAGCCACGGATAGCGCGATTTATGTCGTAATCGCTGGAAGATGCAGCAGCTGCCAACCAAGGAAACTATATTAAAACGTAAGGGGAAGACGGTTTTAATTAGTCCTCTCTTTCTTTACTCGGATGGGAGCAATTAAAACTATTAAAGGTCGCCAGGTGTCCAGTTCAACCCTGGAAAATGATTCCCAGAGTCGTGGTTGGTTTCATTTGTTGAACTCAAACTATGTTATAGCGCGTTTTCGGTTTCTCGAACAAAACTATCAAATGATCACTCGAGCCATAAAATCTCTAAAGAGTTTTAACTGCAATCTTCTGGAAAGAAACTAACTTCATTGAGTACGGAAACTTTTCCAAGAACTTTGGACACAGCTCTTTATTAGTTCCAGCGCTTTCTTAGAGATCCTTCTATGGCCGAGTCCAAATGTCTCGGTGTTTACCTTCTAGTCTTCGAACTTTCGAAGGATCCGCGAGTCGATCGACTTCCTGTTAAATAGGTCTGGTAACCGGTTCCTCGCGCTTCGAGTCCAACCTAACGTATTATTAGTTTGACTCGAAACTTGTGAATACGCAGCTTGGAACAAAGTTCGATCCGAACCACACAAGAATTCACCTGCGTGGACTCGGAGGTCGATTAGGTGAAATTTCGTTTGTTCTTTGGCAAAATGCTATTTGGTTCCTAATGACAGGACCCACCAGACGATGGTATCCATGTGGCAAATGGTCCTCGTACGAAATCGGTAGGGATGCTCGGCGGCAGCTTGCGGGCAGGTGAATCTCTCACCTGCCACGCACCTGGTAGATCCTTTCGCGTACCTGTCGAGGAACCGCTCGTGCCACAGGCTTCCAAAGAAGGCACACGAGCCACGTCCCTCTTTCCCATAAATATACCGCCGTGAACGCCTTTTGACGTTTGCTTTTCTAATACAGAACGCCGTAAACGGTGGGCCTTAACGATAGAATTTTGTTTACTGGTATCTCTTACGCGTTCTTCATTCAACACGTTCGCTGCCAGACTAATATTCGTGAAAATTCCTACGAGGATAAAT